>NW_016909752.1:189226-210103 GCF_001483705.2 Eufriesea mexicana
TCGATTGGGATCGTGCCTCGCGGCCGCGCCCTGCTGACCCTCGCCTAGCCGGCGGCGTAACCTCGTTGCAGAGACCACGCTCGGAACTTTGCATACCGGTCGCTTTCTCTATGCTTGCAGGCACGAAGCCAGCCTTCGTTTCGTTCGTTTGCGAAGGATCGGGAAAAAAACGGAAGGACGATTGGTTAATCGCGTCACGAAAGGCGGACGACGGAACGAGCGAGCCGGCTAACGAAGCAACGAAGCTAAGGAACGTTTCTGCACGGAGGAGCGAATGGTTCGGCGGCGCGACGGGTTCAAGGTACCAGGAATTGCAGGGGATTCGCTTCTGGGCGTAGTTTGACCCAAATCTCGAAGGCAACTTACCACGATTGCCCGAACGACCGTTCGACCCCGAACCGGCGACTATTCGAGCCGAGAACACACCGAGTCCTCTCCTTTGTGGAACTAGAGCACGCTGGTGTGCACGAACGAAAGCAAAGCGCGAGAGAGACGAAAGGGGAGAGAAAAAAATAGAGACGTTGGATGGAGGACGCGTGCGTGCGCGAACTTAGATAGCCGACGCATCGCTCGTCTCGGATAAACGGTAAATTACCAGCACTCCGCTTTCCAATTAGTCTTCAATTACACGCGGACGAGCCGGCCGACGACGGCACGCGTCCCTGCGACGTTTAACTGCTAAACGACCGAGTCGTCGTCTTCGCGTTAGCCGTCTCGCAATTAGTTCGGGGAAAAGTTTGCCCCGCGAATTCGTCCGCTCGATTGTCCCATCGCGCCGCGCGGAATTTCGATGCCGGAGCGGAACCGGTCGGTCGAAAGATCGATCGTGGCGAGGAACGATAATACACCGGGAGAGGATTTATCGGATAGCGAGACCGTGGAATATGCAGTCGCGAGCCTCGCGAGCTATTCTATCTTTGCACAATTAAATATTTACGTAACGTCCGCGCAAGATGGCGGCCAGTCGTTCCAACGACGCGCGTTCCATTTACCTTCTGGCTCACGCGACTGCCTTATTCGAAAAACGTTACGACTTTTCTGCTATTTCTCTCCGTTTTTTCTCTTTTTCCTCGTCTCGGTGCCGTTTGAAACATTGCTCGGTGTCGTATCGGAGGAAACGATCGATGAACATCGTTGCGAACAGATTCCGCGATACTCGAATCGCCGTGATCGAAACTCGCGGATAAAGCAACCACTCTCGTCTTATTATTCCCAGTGCCGCTTAATCGCGGATACTTCCGCGACTCTATTATTCGCAATAACGATACAACGTATGCCGATGACCTTCGATACTCCGTGCGTGACGATTCGCGAGATTTCGTTCCGTCACGTGTTCCTCCTGCTAATCGAGCATGTACGACATTGCGAGCGCGCTCGATCCAGCCGTGACAACGCGGCGCGACGATCGTTACCGATCCTCGGGATCCCTGAATCGCGCGAGGAAAGGTCCGATCGATCGATCGAGCGAGTCTCGCGGTACTAGGAAATGGAGCGAAATTAACGCTCGCAATTATCGCCGACAGCTGGCTCGAGAGCGAGCGTTTCTACGTGTCGACCGACTTTGCTAACTGGATTACGCGCCGTTCGTGTTTCACGCCGGATCGTTCCGTTCGCTTTGTTTCCCCGCTCGAACGGCAATCCGGGAAATCGTTCTCGAGGCCGATCGGCTCGCGATCGCACGCGTGCGTATGTGGAAAAGCGCGCGAGTCCGAACGAATCGCAGACGCCCGTTGCGTGAGCATAAATTTCCTCGAACTGCCTCCATTTCTTTTCGATATGGGCGGATACGATACGGAATATTTTCGAGACGCGGGCGAGAAAGCAGTCTTCCTCTGAACGGAACAAGCTTCGAGGAATTTTTCCCAGACGCCGAATTCCTCGCGTCGAGTCTGCCGCGATCGTTCGATCGAAGATCGGTTAAAAAATTCCTCCTTATCGCCTTCGTCGTCCGACTTTCTAATTTTTCCCGCGATCCCAGTGTAAACAGTTTTCAATATCACTCTGCTTATTCGTTCTCTCCCGATACTCCTATTATGTAAACCATTTTATCTACCGAGACGAGTCGCTTGACCGGTCAGATGGCCGGTCGCGATAGGATCGGTGCTAACGAATATACGCGAGCGCGAAGCTACGTTTCCGAGCGAGCGAAGCAGGAAACGGAATAACGAGGATTACGTCGAGCGCGGTAATTATAAATTACGACTCAAAGGTGAAGGTGAGCGGAGCGAAAAAGAATTCGAGTGGTTCGTCCGCTTCCGCGCCACGCTGACGTTCGAGCAGACGATACGACTGCAACTCGAAGTCGATAGGCGCGATATCCGAATGATTAAGCGATAATCTCTTCGCGCTGTTAATGGTGCGTCGCAGCCGCGAGAAAACCGCCGATAAGACGCGCGTTTCCTGTCGAGGTCGCGCGTTTCCTGGTCAGCCCGCTCGAGGAAAATGGTAAAAAGAAGCACGACCTAGGAGACGCGGATGGAGGCCTCGGCGTGTACCGATCGAGTCGAACGCGACCCAGTTTCGAGTTCGATTACCCCCTCCTGTGCACTCGTGACGATAGTCTATCCGTGTTCTTCGGACTCCTTGGATCGCGCGATAGCACGATCGACCAGGCCAGCAGCGGGTTCCATCGACCAGTTTCCCGTCCGCCGAGGTATTATTCGCTATTTCCATATCGAATCGGCGCGATCGACTTATAGCCAAGACCGGTCTCCTCCGCCCGTATCGTCCAGCTATTTTCTCCTTTCGTTTCGAACGGACCGAATGAGACCGGCAGGTTCCTCAATGCGAGCCGGCATTTCCGGCCATGCTCGGGTTAGCGTTGGTCGGCTGGCGATGCCGAGATAAGCGAGTCGATCGAGCCATTTCAGATCCACGCCGCGATAACGACACTCCGTGATTCGTTAAGCGAAGTTCGCGACGTTTTGGAGCGGAACGACCGAGGATCGACGCTTGCAATTACGCGGGCCCGCGCGAAGGAGAGCGTGGGTCGCGGCGCGTGGGCGTCCGAGTCGTCCTGCCCACTTTCGTTCCCACACACCTGACCTTCCAGGGAACAATAAATTCCAGATTAGTCAACAGCGTCCCGCTGAATACGCGCTCTGTATCTGCTCGATACGAGTAATCTCTCGCGCGAGAGAGTAGTCGAAGGTCGCGCGTTTCGCCGCACCCCCCCGACCCCTCGACGCGTATCTTTTCGCCGCGGATATCGCGCGATGAGACAGCGCTGGCTGATAAATCTCGTCGGACGTGCCAGATTGCGCGCCTGGGGAGAAAAATCGTGGTATCCGATAAGGGAACGCTAGCGAACGCGAGGGTACGCGAGGGAACTCGCGCAGCTGTTGGGAATCGATTGCTCTATCGAACCGACGTCGCGTATAGCCCCCCGTTACCGAATAAACGCTGCTAATCTACGAGGTTTATGGGACGCTGATTCTCGGCTGTCTTCCAGGGCACTCGAGAGTTCTCCAGACCTGACCAATTAGGGTACCAATCGCGAGCTTTAGAGGCTACCGGAAACCACGCCGATCTCAGCCAAGATCCGAGAGTCTCGGAAGACGTTCGAGGGCACTTGGACCTGACCAGATGCGAGACAACGATTGACCCGTGGATCGCAAGCTTGTCGCGACCACCCGGGTTAAGAGTAAGACGGGTAACCTGACGAAACAGGCTAAAATCGCAAACCCGTAACGCGAAAGTGTCGACCACGAGAGGAAATGACGCGCGATTTCGCGCGAGATGGTTTCGTTAGCGGCAACGTCGGCCAAGATCACCCTTATCGCGTGACAATTAACGATATAAATAAGCGATCGCGAGAGACGCGTTGTCGCAACTTACCGCGAAGCGTCGTGCGTCAGCAGGAGGATGTCTCGCGGACGCGTGATGCACGCGGCGATGGGACGACGCACGCGTCGCGGGACGCTTTGGACGCTTTGGACGCGAGCGGTGTGTGTCGTTCTCGGAATCTTTCGCGAGCGCCAAAAGCCTTCGAGTGGCGAGGCACCGCGTGGAACCGGGCCGGGAGCGGGGCGAGCGGATGACGAAGAGAGGGTGGAAGCCTTTCGAGACCGTGCCCGACGCTAAATTTGGAACAAGGCTCATATCCAACGTCGCACGATTCGGCAGAGGGCGGTTGAGAGAAGCGCAGTCGCTTTGCGACCTAAATACGAAGGGAACGCGAGAGAGCGATTCGCCGCCTCCTGGCATCGCGGGGTCGCTTCCATGAAATTGTCCCGACACACAGAAATAGTTGCCCCTTTGTTCGCGCGAGCGCACGCGAGTTCTTCGCGGCTAGGGCCACTCGGCCCACCCGGCGAGAAGAATAGGTCACCGCGTGGTCCCGCGATCGATCGATTCCGGCGAGCAGCGCTAGTAGATAGGGGGCGCGAGGGAGTCAGCTGGCCACGGAAACGACGCTTCTCGTGTTTCTCGCTCGATTCGAAGCGGTCGGGTCAAAGCGGTTGGCTGTAAAAACGGAAACGACGGTAGTAGCCATCGCGGGACTCTTCGTGGTCGTTCTGCTAATCGATCCTCTCGCGGCGAGTCGTGGGGGTAAAGCGGTAACGGTCCGGCCATTATCGCGGAACGTTGGGTCACCGTGTGCTCGAACGCGATCGAGGTAACGGTGACGAAGGCAGAAGGAACCGACCGAGTCGCCCGAATTTTTCCGTCTTATCTTATCCGAGCGTCGATCTTGCTAAAAATGACTCCCTCGGAGTGGATGCAGGGCGCGTAGCGGCTGCACGCGCGATCCTCTCGCGATGTTGGATGGATCGGAAAGCGGACGAGCATCCGCGTGGATAGCGAGTGGACGTAGCGATGGTGGAACAACTGGCAAGGTGGCGGGGAGCGATAAAAACCGAAAGTGATTAAATCACCGCGCCACACTTCCTTGGACCGTTTAACCCTGGAGCAATGACGCATGAATGGAGACGACCCGGTCCCCGGTTGAACTTGAGACACGGATTATAATTTACGGACGACTGCGAAACCGGTTAAGTGCGCTGGATACCGGGATCGTTCCGTTCCGATGTAACGCGCGCGTTGTTTTCGTCGGTTGCGTAGTCCTGTTGACGACGGAATCGTCGCGAAAAGTATCCAACGCCGCCATGTTTTGACTATCGGTGCCTTCGATAACCGATGACTGGATGACCCCGTTCGATAAATAATAAACACGCTTTTGTGCAGAAACCGACTGATTGATTTACGTAAGACGGCGAAAGAGACGTCTCTCGATGGTTCAGGTCTGAATAAATAATTCGAGCAAATATGGAATTTCAGAGGACACGCGGACTACGCGTAGGAGGTTACTAAACTCGACGTTCGGTAGGCGTAATGGAGTACCGTTTCGTACCGAATCTATCTCCGAGTCTTCGTCGCAGGATGATCGGTGACGTTCGCAATTAGACCGGTATAGACGACACATTCGAACGAATCGACGGCTCAAGTATAACTTCTTTCCGCGCATTGGTTACGTAATAAACATTAACTAGCCAGTGACTCGAGGAACGGTGTCCGCATAATAGTTGCGGGAAGAGTGGGCATCGATTACGTCCCACCCACCGGCAGAGTGTCACAGTTACCGGTGTATCGCGTTTTACGCGCGATTCCATTTTGTTATCGCTGTTGCACGTTCCAGGGTTCATAACCGGCGACGCGGAGGCTCTTGACACCCCTTCCGGAATCCGGCGAACGTTACCGCGAGGATCGTTTCCGCGACGGTGGCGCGGAAATGGCGCGGAATTGGCGCGGAATTGTAGCGAGCGCGGGGCGTTTTCGGCCGCAAGTACCGAAAGTGGAAAATACCTGCGAGAGGAAAGTAACGACTCCGTAATAGCGACGTAATCGCAACGTATCTGCGCAAACAGTCGATGGCGGCACGAGTGGCACTCGGGCCGCGCGCAATTACCACGGCAAACTCGATTAAGCCTCGACTCTCGCCTCGCTTGGCGCAGTTTATTTTATGCACGGACACCGCGCGCTCTGTAATCTCAGGGAGCGAGCGGAAGTGATCGAGCGGCGCACTCCGCCTCCGGCTGATATCCACACCGATAATTTCCGCGTGCCGCCATGATGCGCCGCGATATTCCTTCGCGATTACCGGGCATCGGCAACGTTATTAACGAGCTCGTTGCACGATGACGTTCGAAAGCACCTAAACCGCATAGCTCGGCATTTAAAGTCAGAGTTCAACGAGTGGCCGCGTCGCGCCGTTCCGCCGCGTGTAACTTACTCGGCCATCCTGCTCGAGGATCGAAGCAGGCGCCCCTGGCGTCGAAGGTCGATCGGTCTGCGTCGAGATTCCGCGTGGAGACCTTTCCTAATCGATCCAACTCGCGTTCGATAAGTCTTCCAGGACAGATTCCTCCTCTCGATCTCGAGGAACAGCCTCCGTTGATCGAACGCGCGCGCGTGTTTCCGCCGATCGAGATCGAGACGCGTCCGTGATTCACGCGACGCCCAGCCGCGTGCGGTGACACGAGCTCGTATGTACGTGCACGCACACGAACTAGGAACGTAGAGAGAGAGAGAGAGAGAGAGATATATAGAGAGACAGAGTAGCTGACCGCGTGAGCAAACCACATTAGGCGTGTGCTGCATTAGCACGTGGTTGGTCCGTTGGCTGCGTTGGATTACGTAAGCGTGAGGTAACCGGGGGCAATGTCAAGGCTACAGGCTTAACCAGTGGTATACGCGCCGCTGATCGCCGCTCCGATCCACGCTCGTCAACCCTCCGGCGTGTCTCCGTGGCTTGTCTGTGGTCCCTCTGTGGTCCCTCTGCGGTACCAGCGCGGCCAGGCATAGTCACGCGTGACAGCGCGTCTTCCGACGCGTGGGCGTACCAACGCGGGAAGTGGTCTCCGTGAGACGGTGGAACGCGAGTGGCTACTTCGAGACGCGTCGTCTTCGGGCCTTCGCCAATTCTCTCCTCGGCTGACGCGTTCGCGGACGGTTGAATAGGGGTATCTTGCGCAAAGACACTTGGCAGCGACCCGACGGTATCGGGGCTCGCTGAAGGTTACGCATCGAGTTTCTAGCTGATCGCGTGGGCGTCCGATACCCGGCGATGCTTTTTGTTTGGCTTCGAAGACGCTCGCGACGCGTTTGCGAGATGGGCCCGGTGACGGATCGATCCTTCGTCCCGATCATGGCGCCGTCTCCGCTCTCGACGACTCTGCTCTACTTTCCGGGTTCGGCGAAGCTCGTGAATGGGGAAGCTCTCCACTACTGTTCCACTCGAGAAGCTTCTTCCTTACGCCGAGCTTTACGCCGAATCGCCGCTTCTTCGTGGCCAGGAAAACCGCTCACGGTCGTGCTTGTCCCGTACCTTCGACCTTTATCGCGACTCTTGTCGCGACGTACCTCCAGATTGCAACCCCTGCCGAGTCTTCTTCGTATGGCCGATTAGCGACCGGGCTCGCGACGTGCTCGTTCCATTAACGAGGGAGAAAAGCTTCCATCCTAAGGAATACCGATCCGTCCGCGAAGAAAGGCGGATACCCATTGAGGCATTGAAAGCTGACGGAAGTATTACATCGCGAGGATAGAAATAAAACGGGGGAAAGAGGGCTGCTGCCATCGAAGGAGAATTCCGTGACAAATCTAGGCCGTTCGAAGCCACTCTTCGATTCAACGTGATCGCTCGATTTATATTTAATCTCCGCGTCGAGGAGCCGTCGAGGCAATTTAAACGACTTCGCGTCTCTCGTTTCAGAGACAAGGAACGACGACTTCCTGTTCCAATGGACGCCGTTAAATCGTGTACGTGCCGTGGATGCGTGGATACACGTACACCGCGCGTATAGAGGTGCACGGCATTGTATCTGGCCGTTGATGTAATATCAGTCGATTCACAGCTGTCTCACGTGAGGTAATCGTGGCCTGGCTTCTTCTATTGCCTTCCCCGCGTGTTTCCTTTTAATCGAGCTCGCGCGGACCGCTGCGCGTCGTTTTCCCTTTCTCGCGATCCGCTCCTCGCCATTTCTCGATCCTCCGCGCTTCGCCTCGCGATCGCCGGCGTCCTCGCATCGCCATCTTATTTACGACGCCGGTCGTAATCGTCCTTCGCCGCCGTTAACGAGTGTATCGATAGGAGCGGAACGGAAAAAAAGACGAGGAAAGAAAGAAATAAGAGGAAACACGGGGAATTACGTAAGAAAACAACGTCGTTAACGAGCAACGTCGGGACGAGCGAAGCAGGCCGCGTTATCGGCACGAAAATTTACGCGACTCGCAAACGAGTGGAAACGAAACGAAATGGCCGATTGCCGATCGACCACGAGTGGTCGCACACGAGCCCGGTAATCGATCTTCGTTTCGCGAGATGGATAAAATGTTCGTGCGATTTTCGACTCGAGTCTCGCCACGCCGATAACCACTTTGTTTTTTCGCCTCGGTGCCACATCGTCTGCTCGTGCCGGTGTTATCTAACGATTAACGTCCTCGTCCGGTTAGGAGAAAAATCTGTCCGCTCGTATCGTTCGTTGTCCGCGTGGTACGTCGCGGCGGGCAATTACGACGCGCGCGTCGCGCCGACTTATTGCCCGCTGACCATCCGCGCGTGGAAAATTCTTGATTCGCCAGAGGGGCAGAAGCATCGGGCAACGATTACCCGCTCGATAACGAGGCGAGTTAGAAGCGTTCGCGCAACAGTGCCTCGTCACTTTTCGCCAACCTTTTCCTCCCGAGCGACGCGACTCATCGCGACGCCGTCGATCGCGTTCGTTCCGCTCGGTCATCGTCACGCGTCAGGCCGGGCCGTGACGGTTGTTTACGATACACCTCGCTAGATATTCCTCGACTGTATCGCGCGAAAGTCGAGAGCCCGCTAATCATATAAATAAATCGCCTGGCCTTTCCGGCAACTATTCTATTTCCGTGGCCGAGATATTTCCACCGAGCGACAGGGACTCCACTTGGAAACTATTTCCAAGTCCGAGACGGCACGCGCCGTCGCCTTCGATCGCTGATTTATCTCCGCGGCGGCGAAACATCGCGAATCGTAGCGATTCGGACGTTGATCGTGTTCACCTCGCGATCCCGACGTCTCGACGTGTCCCCGAGTCGTATGGAAATTTTCGCGTCGAACGCGACACGTGTCGTGTCTCTCCTCGAAATCGCTGCGAAATCGCCGAGAATACGCCGGGAATACGCCGAGAACTCTCGTCTCGGGCTCCATCCACTTCGATTCCGTGACAAACCGGCTCTGATTCTCGATTACGAGGTCGCGTGTCGGGGGAATCTAAGGCTGTCACGAATGACACCGTCGGTGTACGGGGCTCGTTCGACTTTTCCGATAATGCAGAGGTATCCTGGAATATTCGCCCGCCGCCCCTCTGCCAACCATCCTATTACCGAGTGTACGCGTTGAATTATTCCAATTTCGCGTTTCTTTGGAGACGAGCCACGGGCTCGTTCCGGATGGTCGAATTACCCTGTAATTCATAGCACCGGATAAGAAGATTCGTAAAAACAGGAAGGTTTCGTGTCGCCGAGCATCTGTGGCAGGGGAAATTGAATGCAAAGAGGGGCCTGTCGCTTAAAAATGATGTAAGAACCCACTTAAAAGTGGATATCTCGTTGCGAGTCGTTTTATTGGTTCGATATCTGCGAGCTCGTGCCTGGTCGAGTGCTTTAACCTTACCGTTCTTAGGTCGATATGACTCGAAATAGAGATTACGTCTCCGTAACGTTTCTAAGTAGATCGCCATTGTGTCGAGAGTATTTCAATTTTACGATAGCATTCGCAAATTCTGTTAATTGGATCATTAAGGGAAGAAGAATACGGCAAACTCAACGAAAGCGCGCTAGTAATTTTAGAATAATCGTTTCTGCAATTACACGAAGAAAATACACAGTTACTTTTGACAGAATTAATCTTGATTCAGTATCGAGAAAGAAAGATGATTTACACGTAAGAGATGTTAATTTTAATATAATTACTAAGAGTTGAAACAAAATTAGAACGATGACTCGTACGACGTATCCAAAAATTTCGCGTGTATTCTAAGAACTGATTCGTTAGATGAACGATAATCTAACATAAATATTCATCACCCACGTTAACGATCGTTCCATCCATTAACCCGAAATATTCTCGCTACTACGTATATATATATATAAACACCTCCTCATTTTCGTCGGATCGCTTTAATTATTACCATCATCGTATACTATGTTTAGGCACGCGTTGTAGGTCAGTGGTTCTAGCGTTAAACGATCGTTTAAACGAAACTTGTTGACCAATTTCATCAAGCGTTTCGTTGTCTCGTTCATCCTTAATTCTTATCTTTAGAATCTCGCTCCGACGCTAAACCCTCTTCAACGAGCTATCGAACGATCGGCGAGTAAAGCTGGACACGAGTGTCGGGATAAAGGAAAGAAGAAAGGCGACATTCACTGACACGTCGATTACGAGCATATTAGGAGGAAAACCGTAAAGTCGCGTGACGAAAGCGATACCGTTCGAATGCATAGTCGCTGAAGGAAAAGTTTCCGGATCGGTTAATCCGGATCGTTAAGATGGCGATAGTGCCGGTGTTAGAGTCACAGATCGTTCTAATGGGAAAAAATCTGGCTGGGATCGAGCTGGAAGTAGAACCGGATCTTTCACTTGTCAGACGGCTGCTCCGCCAATTGAGCTATCCTTAGCCTTATCTAAATGGCCGGTCTCTATATTGAAACGCGCTGATGCAACAGACCGCGCGGAGAGCAGGAGATAGAGTGGATGGAAGCGGAGCACGCGGAAGGGAAGCCATGTTGCCCCTATGGAGGATCTACGTAGACGGCCGGGAACGCGCGTGTATCGAGATCGGCGATCTATTTGCTGGCAAAAATAAATCACGCGGCGGTTACGCGAATCGCGAGTCGTTTATTTCGAATTACTCGACGTGGCGCGAGTCCACTTCTTAATTCTATAAATGCCCAGCGACTACGTACACTCATCGAGCGCGTCGAGAGATTTAAGCATCCTTCTATCCCACGCGCGGCCAAGTGTGCAATTACGAAGACTTTCGTGGATAAGAAACCGCTTCGATTACCACACTTTGTCTCTGATTACCGCCGTGTGGCAAACATCGTCCAATAAAGCGATCCATCGCTTGTTTTCCGAGATTCGAATCAACCTCGAAATCGATTGATCGAGAAGTCGAGTAAATAATTCCTACCGTATAGAGGTCTCAGTTACTACGAAGGAATTACATAGATAATTCCCGCTAAGACGGGATAAATACCGATATCTCCCGATCGGTTGGTAGCCAACTTTATCAAATACAGCGGGTACGCGTACGTTTCGAAAACACATTTCGAAAACGGACGTGCACGACGACTCGGTGTATTCCCGGCGGGTTCAACGGATCGAGAGATCGAGAGGCATCGGCGATTTATTCCCGAGGAATTTTCGCCGGCGATTCGCGATTTCTCGACGCCGTGCTAGCTTACGGAGACAGCCAACCGGGTCGTCTTCGCAATAAAGAACGGCTAATAAAGCGATAAGCGTCTCGTTCTCGAATTACCAGTCGCGCATGCACGCAGTTACAGCTCGTCGCCGCATGCTTACCGGTTACGTAAAGTAAATCCTGTCGTAACGAGGCGACCGACCGACGCGGACGCGAGTCGCGAAGTCGATCTTGAAGGAACGTCGAAAAACCAGTCGCCGCGTCCCGTGGAAACGCCTTAAAACTGACAGATCAGGGTCGACGATAAATCGCCGGTCAGCCGGTGACCGCGATAGGCCACCTTTACCGGTCACCGTGTCGCGTGTACCACACTTTTCGATCTCCATCGCACGTGGGGGATTACAATGGCCGAACATCGTCGAGAAATTACGTTGTTTGGGAATTAGCCGCGTTACAATTGCGCGTTACACGGTTACAAATCGCTTTCGATTTCAGCGCGAATTGCGCGCCGTGTAGCCGTGTAGCCTGTTCTTTGACACGGGAAGTCGTTCCGTGTATCAAATAGATCGAGTGTCCAGGTAAACAGTCGTAATTAACTCGATTATTGCGGGTGCTCCGAGCACACGGTTATTTCCGAGGCACACCGACGCTTTCTACCGTGTGCGTGTACGTACGTGTATGTATACGTACACGTTCAGAGTTGTTTGCGCGGTTCGCATTGATAATGGAAGATCGCGGATAACGTCGCGGAGGAAAATCGTGCACCGGAAGCGGAGAATTTACAGATTTTCCTGGATACGGAGGATCACGCGAAACGAGTCCGAATAGAGCAAATAGAGGTCGAGCAGTGAATCGAAAGAGATTTAAAATGAGAATGAAAAAGGGAATAATTCACGGGAAAGATTATGGTCTCTGGCTATGGCCTCGCTTCTGTTTTCAGCGATCCAAAGATTCTCGCTGGAAGGCGGAGCGAACGTAACCGGCTCTGAGCAAACATTTGCAATCCACGCCCGCTATCTCGTGCACGATCTCGTTGACTATTTGTAAACACTGTCATAACATTCTACGTATCATTTCACCGACTCGGCCCGATAACAGGCGGTATCAGAAATTTCTAATATCGTCGATGCGATCACGCGGGCGAAGCGACTCTCTACCACGATTTCTAGGCTCCGCCGCCATTATCGGTCCTTCGAGTTCCTCGGGTATTTCCCGATACACCGATGACTCCTTCGCGAGCCATCGAGTATGGCAGAAGAAAAATATATATTTCCCAAGGAATCCTTTCACGAGCAGCCGCAACGACCAGATGCTTGCGGTGGAATGTCGGTTACATAAGGAACGTCTTGACGCGGTCGGAACAATACGGTCCCGTGTACTCCGTGAAAACTCCTGTGCATGACTGGTCGCTTAATTCCCGAGGCCATTTTCCGACCGAGCGACCGAGGGAAACGCGACGCGTCGCGGCGACGTGAAATGCAACGATGACGCAAGCCCGCGAGAAACAAACGGGCCGGCGGATGCGCGACTATTAGCGCTAATTACGCCGATCAATCTACGATTTCGACGAAAATGATCGTTAAAGCGGCCCGATCGTTCCGCTCGCGGACACCACGCGAACCATCGCTATCCCACTCGCGGTATCTCGCGTCACGAACGCTCGCTTCGGAGCACGAGCGTGCACGGGACAGGATTAGAGCGTTATCGAGTGCGTCGCGATAACGAATTTTTTTTTTCTTTCCGAAAAATTTCGTCGCTGTACGGAGAATCGTGGTGTATCGTCGTGCGGCGAGAAATTCGCGAGCGTATAAATGTAGGAAGACTAGGGTTTGAGAGCCAATGCGAGGGAACTTGGGCCTACCTACCATGCGTGGCTGAAAAGAAGTCATCTGAGAAACTTGTAGGGCCGAATCCCCACCAGCTCGACCGTTCTAACATCACGGCAGAAGTAGAAGTAAAGAAGCAGAACAGCTGACGATAAATGATAAACAGCAGCTTAGGGTTCAAGCCGAATGTTCCGGAGTGCGCGTGGAAGGACGTGTGACCATGTACGAACAAGGAGCGAAAGCTAGAAATGCGTATGAGCGTTTGGGGTACCTGGCCCACCGAGGACCAGGTCGCGAGGGAGACGAATGAACGAGAAAGAAAGCACGAGTAGGTCTAAATAAGGGTGCAAGGTTGACATGGCTTTACGAAGTTCGAACAAGATCGTTCGATGTGAGTTGCAGCGACCATCATTCTCATCCTCGCCACTAGATGGACCCCAACTTTCTCGCAAGTCGTCGGAAAACCTCCGCTTCCTATACACGTAACTTGCAGACTTTCCGATAGTATTCCCGTCTAAGGCAGGGCCTGCTAGAAATCCTACTGACGAGTGCACACTAGCTGGCCCAGAACGAAACACATCCCTTTCTTTCCCTTTCGACCTGTGACGAGTGACACCCAACGACCGTGGTGGAGGACGACCTCCAACAGAATAAAACAGCATCCTTTATTTCTTACATTTGCCAATCAAAGGTATCCCTAGATAAATTCGTTACGAAAATTCGGATTATTATCGAGTGGAAATGTACCTCGATGGCGAATTCTCGAGCAGGTTGGAATACAAACGTAGCCGTACATTAAATACGCGCGGGCAAGTGTCGCAACGATCTCGCAGGAATTCGCGAAATACCTGAGAGAACGCGGTGTTTGTCCCGCGTCTGGTGCCAAAATCGTCGCGTCGATTTGCTCCGGGGATCGTTCCGGCTGTCGTCTGGTGTACACAGTCCGGCTACCGCGAGTTATGGATCGTTTGTTGTCCCGATCACTTTGGATCACGCGGATATTTTCGCGAGGGATAGACGACGGTGGAAATATACTCGGCAGCGTCGCGGTGACTCGATTTCGACGGGCGTCGATATCTCGGCCACTTGGCGCAAGGCCGACCTATGAATCGGTCCGCGAGAATTCACCGTGGATTTCACCGCGTTGTAAAAATGGCCGCGAGTCACGGAGGTGCTCGCGGACGCACGCTTGCCTCCGCGTTCGCGTCGCTGACTGAAAAACCGATCCAATTACGGAGACGAGAAAAACGAGGGGAATTTTTGCCATCGTTCCGATCCGGCAAACTTTTATCGGCCCGTCCTCGTTCTTCGGTGTCGCCCGCGGTCAAAGGAAGAAAGGTGCACCGGGTCTATGGTGTTTCGCGGCGCGACGCGGCGCAGCTTTTGCTTTCACACCCCGTTGAAGCACGACGCGCGACACGGCGCGCAAAAAGACCGAGAACTCGCCCCTCCAGCCGAGTAAAAACCGATGCTCCGCTTTTACCTCGTCTATATCGCGGCGCGGGACACGAACGCGACGCAAATAGAACGTCGTTGCAAGGTAAACAGCAAACGGATGTCGGAACGAGCGAACCGTGGAATACATTAGCTCGTTGCGGAATAAAGAGACCAGACTTCGAAGGTGTCGTTCCGTTTGTTCCTCTCTGCCAAACGATCGTTTAACTTTCGATACAAAGCGTAACGCGGTGAATAAGCGGTGAATAAGCGGTGAATAATTTTGACGTATAGCACGAGTCGCGGTGTAACTCGAATTCCTCGACCAGTGACATGGACTGATGTCCACCGAGATCGTACACTCGCCTGTCGTCGTACCCGCGTATTTTTATCTCGATTCGACGCGCAAAGTACATCGATCATGCACCAAAAACCTCGTACAGTCTCCCATGTGCTCGCGTGTCTGCCAATTCGCGGAGGACCTCCTCGGCGTCGCGTCCGGTGCTGTCCGATTTCGCGACCCGGCTGTATCGCGTGTCGCGCTGTTCGTCGTACATGCACCGAGACATTTCGAGAAAGCGACAACGAGCACGATCGCGTTTCTATCCCCGCGATCGAGCAGCAGTTACAGCTGTTCGAAGCGAGGAATTACGAAAGCCGACCTTCGGACTCGCCGGTCGAACACACCGAACTCCATCGAGCGTAATCTCGTTTTGCGTGTTGCAATATGCGTCGCGAGAGGAAAAGGAACGGTCAGATCAGGTTTGCCGGGCCCGAATTCGAAACCGAATCTTTTATTTCTAGGACGACCGCCAGCCGGTTGCGGCTCGCTGGCAGATTCCTCCTGGTCGAGCCTAGCGCATCGCGCGATCGTCGTCGCTTCTAAAAAAAGCCACTGCATCACGGGGGCTAACTGCAAAAGCAAACCTAAGCTAGTCGCCGAGCAAAATCGCGATTTCGTTTGACCCGATAAAACGAGCAGGCTCTGTTTTTATTTCCTCTGCCGGTGGGAATCGGACCGGTGTTCGAAGAAACGAGGGAAATCGGTCGGTTTACATACGCGCGAATGAATAATGCACGAACGTCCCCGGTTCGACATGCGATTCGTACGTCTCGCGACGTTCTCGGACACGGTGGTGGTGTAAGACAAGACCCGTGGAGCCCTGGGAACGCGAAAGACGGGAACGTGCGAATGACGCGTCACCGGTCGCGTCATTGGAACGTTGTATTATCACCTTCGAAAATACCACTCGACCTATTCCAGTTGTCGAACGAGCTGGCGACTGCTGGCTAGTTCCTCACTGCGAGATGGAAAGTGACACACGGAAGAAGAAACGGAGGAATGGCTCAACGCTTTTTCTGGCCTGCTAGTAAGAGTCTCGCGCCGCCAGCTAGTGGACTCGTCATCGACGATACCATCTCCTGCGAGTCACCTCCGGAATCATCTTCCTCGCTCGTCATACAGATATCGCGTACACGTCTACGCGTCGTTTCCAATCTGCTATCTCCGCTACCGTTTCAAACGTACAACCTGAACCTCTTCGAGTTACTCGGATAAAATGGCGGAGAGAGCGACACGGGGACTCGTCCATTCACAGACCTCGCTTTAAGGCTGTTCCATGCACGTCTCTCGCGTAATCTGCCACCATCTCACTTGACCATCTCCTGGTCGTGAGAATTTTGTCGAAATAAAAATCGCGCGAACCTCGGTATTTGTCGAATTCCGGTGAATCGAGGGTGCCGGGAGCACAGGGCTTCTAGAATGAAAAGCGAGAGCGCGGTTTCCGCTAAACGGAGTGGTTCGCTAATCGCGGCGATGAATCGCGGAGCGTTTACCCGAGGCAATTTCCCTCGATTCCGATAACTCGCAAAAGGCGTGAAACGAGCGAAACGAGAACGAGAAGAAACGGGGCAACGTCGATCCACGCGATACACGACCGTTCACCATTCAAGGTCCACGGTTCGGGGAAACGTATTCCGTTGGATAGCGTACGAGCACACGAGGACAGTCGGAGCATTGTGTGCAGGTCTGTGGCGATTCGCGATCGGAACAGCGAAGCGGGCCGAATCGGACACGTAACCATGGATGGTGTGTGTGCGCTGGCGCGCTTATCACGGTCGGAGGGGGGCAGAGGGCGTCGCGGTGATGTAATCGGTAAGACAGACCGCGGGCGACGCCGGGTCTGCCGGCGTCGGCCGATGGCCAGCGACCAATGGGAAAACGTGGCACGTCCGTTCCTCGACTTGCTCGTATGATCCTTTCGCTGGCCTCGTTCCCTAGCGCGCCATTCTCATCGCGTTTCCGATCGCGTTCCGTGCCCGCGCCAGGATCAAGGATACCGTGTTCGGGAATCCGCTTGGCAGTAGTTCGCGACTTTCGGTCCTCGGGTCTTTGTCCCTCGTGACCGGCTGGTCTGGCTGCTGGTCGATTCTTTGGAAGGCGGATTGGTCTATGGGTTCGAAACTGGTTGGTCCCTCGAGGTCGCTTTGGGGTCGCTCGCGCTATACACAGCTCGGCTACGTCGTTGTTCCCCGTATATCCGAGCACTCGAGAACGTAAACACGTTTGGAGCAGAGGCAAGTTTACGTTCCGTTTACCGGATGAAATTAACGAGGACTAGGTCGACGCTCGACAACGGAGAGTTAAACGAGGAATATTACTTATTCGAGACGAGAGAGTATTGGATGACAGGCGAGCGTGTGTGAGCGTGTTTTCCGCTCGGGATGTGCCGAGCTACAATTAAAACGTGCAAGGTTGCGAAAGAAGTTGTTCGCGATGCTATTCATAGGTAAAGAGCCGGCCGGTTTGGGCAGTCGATTAATTCCGACACAGAGTAGATTCACGGTTATTTGTGTCGGACTGTGGTAAATGTCAACCGAAAGAGGTACCAGGCGTGCCTGTTTGACATTGCGATATCGAATATATTTACCGGACGGTTCGTTACGTTCCGCCGCGATTACGAGCGAAATCTCGTTGCTCTCGGGCGATAGAGCGAGCGATATAGCTGGCGCAGAAGCGAAATAGATTGAACGACTCGTGGAGCATGGCTCCGAGCGTTCTTCCAGTGTTCTCCTCTCCTCGTGCATCTATCCCAGAAAACGACGTAAAACGCGACGGGATCGGTGGAGGCCGCGTGGAAATCTCGCTTTAAAGTCAGCGCGCGGCACTCTGATTGCGAATTTTGATCGTCGGCGAATCGATAACGACCGCCTCTGAGAACGTAGCGAGCGCAATAAAGCGGTAATTTAGCACCGACGACGTTTCGCTCAAGGAGAATCGTTATTTGCATACAGCGTATACCGTCGCTTTTTAACGACTTCTCCCCCCGCTCTCCCCGCCGCTCCTTTTCTTCTTCTCCCACGCGATTAGAATTCACGCCGACGAAAACAATGAGAACGCGGATTGCTCGCGACCGACCTCCCCACTCGTCAAAGGTGAAGTGGAAACGGTCGACGAGGTTACAGCGAGCGGTGGCAAAAACACGGTGGTGGTCGGTGGACAATGAGCAATTTACAGCGAAAGAAATGGCCAAGCACGAGCTTCCGTGTTGGAGTACGTACGACGGACCGACAGCGCCACGGCGGAAGGAAGGGGAACTGGAGGGTTCTCCGGCAGGAAATCGGTCGCAGCGCCATTAGAAACGTGGCCATTTAATGCCACCAACTGACGACGGATTGTCAGCGAAATTGGATAATACCGCCGTGGAATTTCACTTCCCTTCGCGTGATTCCGCGGCGTATTAATCGAAAAAGTTCGAGAGTATAATCGTCGCGAGAAATGCGAGGCGGGTATGCGTCATCGTGCGCCGCGATACGGGCCATTTCCGCTCGAGGTACGAATTTCGAAGTACGAATTCCGAGGTACGCGTAAATCCCGAAAACAGAGGAGCGGAACTGTACAGCGACGCCCGTATTAACGGCAACTTTATCGAATTTGCAACCCGACTCGTAACTCTTCCTGCAACTTCTGCTTCGGTATTACTCTCTCGATGCGAAGTCGATTATCGAGTTCCGAGCTTAGCCGTCGCGCTGCTGCTTCGTAAACGAACCTCGTCCTACAATTTCATCATTCCGAACGAGCTTGTCGAGCAGATAACCGCGTTAAAATTCCCTCTCTCGCTGCGAAGCGACTGCACTTCTCTTTCGCGTCGGAAGAGAAATAACCGTGCTTGGAAATTTCTTCCCGCTGCATCGGCGAGGAATCTAATAACAACATCCTTGACCCGGTTTCCATGGCGCTGGAGTCGCGTTTAATCCAATGGTCGGAGTCTGATCGCGTCTGTCGTTGGACAAACAACCGGGTAAACAAAAGCTGGATACGCTGGATGGGCGAGATAAGAGAGTCTCTGCCCGGTTACCGGGACACCCCCGGCCACCTCGATCGATCGAAAGGACAAGCCGGTGAAAATAACGCGAGCATCATCCACGATAGAAAGTCCACCGCATCCCGGTGTACGTGGATAAAATCAATGAAAGCGATCCGCAGTCCATGGCTCTTCACGGTCGGTCGCCGAGCGGATGCGAGCATTTGGAAAACTGGACGCGACGATTTACGCGGATCCGACCGCGATCGATGTCGGGACCGCGACGCATCCCTCTATCACGAAGGCTGTAACACTTTCCCCGATACGAACCCATTTCCGAGCGTCTCCACGACTGCACCCGCAACCCAGTTTCCAGCCGTCGGAACCAGCGACCACGACGAAGCCACGATCCGCGCGTAGAAAGTGATGGAGCGTTTCCGGGACAGTGGCGAGTCTGGCCGCCGCGGCGACACGAACGATAACGAAAGGGAATAGCCGAGAGGGAGATGTTCGAGGAGGAGATACTATCCGGAGGAATCGCGTGGTCGAGACGGAGAGGAAACGAGAGCTAGGCCGGACACGACAACGGCGAGGACGTCGCTGTGGCCGCGTCGGGGGAAAGCAAGGAACAGTTTTGCCGCGATACGCTCGGCTTGGCAGACACACGTGTGTCTGCGAGCAGATGGTCCGGGCTTTTGTACGATGGATCGACGACCGTCACGAACTCGATAGAATCGCGGCTACTCCACTCGAGCCGCTCGGCGGCCAGCAAAAGGAGAGAAAGGAAGGCGAAGATGAAGAAGAAGAAGAAGAAGAAGAAGAAGAAGAATAGACAGGCGAGATGGTGGTAGCGAAGGAGTCGGAGGCATGACACGCGTGTGTCGGAGGAACTGACGACATCAAAGGTGGGGATAGGCCGTCTACTACGCGATAGGTAGCCGCGCTCGAACGAGAGAGTGGTCTATAGGCTCGACTTGGCTCGTCTCCAGGGCATTGTCTTTTTACGATGACGAGTAGCCCCGGAGGGCTGAAGCGACACCGGTGGAAGGGTGAGCTTGTGCTCCGGAGAAAGAGGCTCGCGGCCGAGCAAGAAAGGAAAACAGCTCGGTCTATGAATGTGCCGACCTGGAACGGATCACCAGAGAGCCGTGGGTCAACGCTCGGACGAGAGGGAGATATTTTTTTCCTGGTCGCTTTTAGATCGTGGTATAAATATAAACGGAATCGGTGCATGGCTGTGGCCGTGCCGAACTCTGTGACTCAAAGGAAATAACGATGGACACGGGCACGACACGGCTAGCGGCTACTCGACGCAGCCGACGCAACCGGCACGCGTTATTGCGAGAACACGCACAACCACGGTTCGACGACGTTGGCTCTAGCCACCGTGAGGATTTTTAAGTTCGCCAGGTTCGTTACGCAAGCGGTGTCATCGTCGCGTTTCGGTGCACGTGAAACGGCAGCTCGTTGCGTGTTATCGCTTCGTTCACGCGACCTCGGTCAACCCGCGAGTCGTAAACTGTCGACGTCCATGCTTGAAAAATTCGATCCGATCAACGGTTCGCGGACCGTTGCAAATTCTTATCCATCTACTCGAATATTTCTAAAGCGAACCGAGGAGCTTCCCTTTTGCTCGTTGCGTCGCACCGACGTACGTGCGTATGTCATCGTGTGTGTACCGTTACGTCGAGAAACAAAACAACGGGACGCCGTCGGTGGAAAATTTTCCAACCAAGCACCGTGGTCGCGCGAAAATTTTCCGATCGTCTCGTCGACGTGGGCGTGGATCGACGACCGAAAACCAAATTGCGATTCATCGAAGACGCGCAATACATATATAAACATATATATATATATATATATAAAGATATATGTAGGATTACCGCAACGAAGGGCGAAAACGGAATTCCCACCTTT
>NW_016909752.1:210256-236053 GCF_001483705.2 Eufriesea mexicana
CGATTCATCGAAGACGCGCAATACATATATAAACATATATATATATATATAAAGATATATGTAGGATTACCGCAACGAAGGCCGAACACGGAATTCGCACCTTTCGTCGAGGCACCTCGCCAGGAATTCGCTTAGCTGGCTGAAACGGGTATCCTCCACCCTGCGTAGCCTGGCGCTACGTGGTCGCAGCGGCGATCGTGAAAGTGCATATAACCGCGTGTTGTCTGTGCGTGATGGCGGTGCGTGGCTTATTCCACTGCGGCGCGCGCGCATGCGGTGCGACGCCGCTTATCGGGGGCCGTTTGGGGGACAAGAGGGCTTGTGTGGCAGATAATAAAGGTTCATTGTCCCTCCTACTCCATGGTACCAATTATTTCTACGTTCTCGGCGGACATTGATATTCGGAGAAGCAGATTCGAGCACATCCGCCCAGGTCGCCGTGAAATGGCGCTTTAACGAGCTCGTAAGAGGGTACAACCGGTTCATACTCTGTGAACCATTTTTACTTCCGCGACCATCCGAGTGGAAGGAAGAACATCGTAGCCGAACAATGGCGCGCGCGAGAACAAAAGCGGAAAGACGAGAGTCGGACGTTCGGACCATCGTTTCTTTCGCCAAAATACATGTGCAGAGATGTACCGACAAATTCTCGGTATTTTTAGCACCGATGAAACGTGGAAAATAAGGAAACATCCGGTGGAAAATCGATACGACGATCCGCCTTTGCGATCCGAATTCGAGGCTGATCGGGGTAATCGAAGATTACCGGAGGATCGGTAAAAGTGGCGTAAAATAACGGCGCGATATCTAGGCAGGCGAAAGTATAAAGGTAACGCGACTCTCGTATGCAAACGACTAGGTCGAGGATAATTAAGCGCGGGCAGGTGTATATTTTATGAATATCGGTATATTTTACGAGCCTCCGGTTGCCACGGACACGCTATAGCGCCAGACTCGGTTCGATTAATTTCACCATTACTGGCCGATAACGAGTCAATTCCCGTGGCTCGCGGGACTTTCGTTCCTGATTGCAAAATCGGTCACGCGGATTATGTTACGCGCGCGGCTCGTTCGACTGTTGCTCGCCGCGCAAGGCTTCCAAGCTGCAATAGTACACACGACGACTGCGAAATCACGTTGAACGGCCGCTCACAATTTCTTCGGAAACATCGGAATGCGTGCCGCGACGCGCAGTTGCTGAAACGACGATGGAAGAATCGGAGAAATGATTGGCCGCGGCTCGAAAGATCGGCCATACTCGCGATATCTAACCGCGTTCGAGCAAAGCTTTCGCCTCTCCCCTATTTTCTTCCCTCCTTCCCTTTCGCGGAGATATCTGCGCGAAAGGAAGACAAAGAAGTCGTTGAAAAACAGTCGCGCGAAAACTGGAACGTTACGGCGAGGATTAAAATGGTGGCGACGCATGTGATACTCGTGGGTGTTCCGACTCGTAAGACGTTGGCCGTTTGCTTCGCGATTCGCGGATCGCTTCGATCGGTTCGCGTGCATAAGCCACACGACACAGCAGCGACGGCTCATCCTAACGAACTCATAGGAGCACCGTCCTACTTCTAGACCCTGCTCGTGGGAGCGCATAAATAGAGGAGTCGGTGCATAACTCAAGGTCCGTCTATCGGGAACGTTGATATTGGGAAACACGTTGCTCGTTCTAGTAACCGTGTTTCCACCGCGACCTTTGGTTTTTCGGCCCCTCCCTATTTTCCGACCCAACCACGTCCGAGGGATCCAAAGGGGTACTCGCGATCGGATCGCTTTACATCCGCCATTCCCGCCGTGGGTATCTCTAGACGACGAGGCGGTTGACGTCACGGGAGCAGAAACGCGTTTAGCGGACAGCCCGCGAGACGACTGATCCCTTTAACGAGTACCAATTGAAAGGAAATGGAGTAATGAAAAGCGCAGCGGCGACGGCGCCCTTCGTGAAAGGGCGCCAAACGCGGATCACACGGCGTCTAACGACGGCTGCTTTGTAATTCTAATAGTCGTTTCCGCTCACGCGGCTGACCCCGTTGGACGCCGGTGCAACGATGAATTGCAGATTGCGTGGAAGAGGCAGAGTTACGAGCAGTGGTCGCGCATCGCGCGTATCGTCCGTGGACGCGATCGCGATGCCAATTATTATCGCGAAGGAAGAAACCAAACGATCTGACCCGAGTGGGACGCGAATCGTCACAGCCGTCTGGCGAATGGAACAGCGATGAACGCGGCGGCGTATCGACACGCGCGCGTCGCGATTCCCGGCCCGTCGAGGGGCTTAAGTGGTAGCAAATTCTAATTGGCTTCTCGTCTAATTTAATCGACACGCCGCATCCGGAGAGCTCGCGTCGCTGGACGCCGTCGGCTCGTTAGTCAGTCTCGATCACCGAGATCGGAATTGACGGACAGTTTTGGGTCACGGACGTACGTAACGCGCGAATATTTTCGGTGCGTTTGCCGAACCGGTCGCGCGTTCTCGCGCGAGTGTGCGTTACCGTTAGCCACCGCGGCTCGCGGCCAATCGCCACACGCTCGCCTCGTTTCTTCGAAAACGAGCCGCCGTACCGGGACCAACCGACCACGCGTCTTTCTCGCGCGCCATCGCGATCTTCTTAGTCCATCCGCGCGCGCGAACGCTCGCCTTTCCACCGCGTCCAGGAATATTTGCGAACCGACGTACAGCTGGCGGTAGTCAACGTCGTACGACACGCCGCGAAACGCTCGATGAAAATAGAAAGCGTAATCGGGACTAACTCGCGTAAATCTCGAGTATCGCGCGCGCTCGCGCTTTCTTTCCGTTTTCATAGATCCACGCTCGATGACCGAGTCGATGTTTATCATAGTCCCTCTAGGTGCCGCTTTCCGGTCTCGTTCTCGATCGTACGACGCGATTTCTTCGCGGAAGCCGCCATCGAATCGCGTCGAGAACGCTTTTAGACGTCGAAGGTCGCGACGATTGTGGGGCGTCCGAAGGTATTTTTCGAAAAACAACCGTTACCTTCACCTTTCGTCGGGGAACAGGCAGCTGCTAAGAATAGAGCGCGGGAAATGATACTTTCCCCGATAAACCGTATTACTTTCTGGCAGGTGTATTAACGGCCGAGTCTAGACTATAGGCTGACCCTTCTTTATTTATACGCTTTAAAAGTGGGTAAAGATGGTCGATTTATCGACGACTCTCGAACGTTGCGAAGGCACAGTCGGAGTATCGTTAAGTTTCACGACGCGACGGGGTATTAACGCGAGTCTCGTTACCGTCGTTGCTAATATCGTTATTGCGACCCCACTCGGACGGGATAATACCAAACAGGAAACATTTCCCGAGACAGAACGCGCTATCGATCCCGTTACTTCCCCGCGCGCGTCCCGCTAGCCTACGCTAAGCCTTTAAAAACACATGATTGATGAGCGCGCGAATGTTACTCGGTACTCGCGACGCGGAAAGGAAAGCAAAATTAAAGCGCATTACGACGAATCCCGATCCGCCGACTTTCCGTTCTCGGACTCCGCTGACGGGCCCCAACCTTCTCCGGCTGCACCATTTTCGCTCGCACTCCCATTCCGATTCGATCCATCGTCGAGCATGCAAAACGAGTCTGGCGGACATGGCTGTGTATACACGGTGTTGGAGCGTGTTTGCACAGTGGCCTACAGCGTTAAATGCGCCGTGGAAAGCGACGGCGATATCGTTGTCCAACTTAATCATGCAAATCGGAGATCAGCCGCGGCAATTTAAGAAGGAAAATTAACTCGCCGTCGAAAGTCTAACAAGAGAGATGCCCGAGCACGGTCGATCGGTCGCGCGCCGAACCCGCGTCGATAGATTATTTGCACATATTTCCATAGAAACTCTCGGGGTCTCTCCTCCCCTTTTTCCTTCGCTCTTTCTCCATCGCGGACCGTGCGAAACCGCGTACGCTTTGCCTGCGTACACACACGGGGACCAGGTACGCGCGTGCAACGGTGCGCGTGGCTGTGTTCGCGCGTACACCTTCTTCCCTTCCGGAGGTGGTATCGCCGTTTGGCAGCACTCGGACTTTCGTAATATTTGTATAGAGAAGGGAAAGTGACTGAAAGAAACGAGCGGCAGATGAGATCAGCGGTGGCCACGAGTATCGCGAAACTCGCCACAGCTCGTCGTGCCTTTTTCGTCGTGCAACGGGCCCGTGTACCATTTACCCGGACCAACTAGGAAACTCGTGATCCGTCTTTGACGAACTTTTACGCGATCTAGTATTTAAGAGCGCGCGGTGCAGCAGGTAGAAACAGGAAAGTCGATCGATCGATCGGTATCGCGAATAGGCGAGGGCTCCATGGCTGCTCATGCGGCACGTCGATTCGAGCACTTTCACCTAGACCCGTGTCGATCCAGCTCTTCTGGATCTTGCATGTAACGTAATAATTTAGAAACGAAACGTTGCAGCTCGGACGGCGCAGCGCTCGTCGTCCTTTTCTCTTTCCTTCCATCGTGTCGCGAGACAGAGCCGCGATACGTACACGGTTTACCTTGCACGAGTACCATATAATTCGCGAGCGTCCCGATTAACCGAGAGGCAATTCGTGGAACGACTCGCAGTCGTCCGGTAGAGCGTATCGTGATGCTGTTGCCAGGTTTTCGTAGACGGGATCTAGCACACGGCCAGGCAGGCGAATTTTCCGAGAAACGGCGACAACGCGAGCTGTCGCGCGGCATGGTCTAGAAAACCAGGCGAATCGAAAGATATAATTGACACGGATAACTGTTCGATCGGCCGCCATGCGGAGGAATGTTTTTGCCGCAATCGTGCGCTTGGTGAACGCTTCGATCGTTGCGGAACTCGCGTCGACGTATGGCCGTCGATGCCATCGACCAACGCCACCCGAAACAATCGCGTTCACGACGATCATCGTTTTACCGTCGTATCGGTACGCGTGGATCATCGAGCTGTCGCTGGTTGCCGCCGTTTCGCGAACGCGCGTTTTCTCCGACCTTTATCGAGCCTCGCTGTCCATTAATAACGGACCTCGGATCTAACGCGAGAATAAAAGATTTTACTCGCGTCGCGGCGTGTCCTCGAGTGCCATGGAATTTCCGAGCGTCAGCCGATGATCGGGTGCAGGGAACGGGCCGAGGTGGCCGATGGGACGAAACGCGAACACCGTAGCGGAGGAGTGCGCGTGCGCGCAAAAAGCGAATCGCCGCTTCTTATCGAGGGCGTAACGCGAGACAATCCGATCTGATTACCGGCGAACGACCTTCCCCGGGAACTATGCATCGAACAGGCGTTACCTGCTCCCAGGCGGCAAGTCAACGAACGATCTTAACCCGTAAATGTCGCCTACAACGGAACCAGTTTCGTCCCGTTTCATGGCGTTCCGTGGCATCGATACCGGTGACGTCAGCGTTAACGGGCAAGAGGGCTGCTCTGCTGCTGTTGCTGCTGCTGCATCGGCGTGCACGGGAGAAAAAGTCGCGACACTCTGGAGGCGAGATAGAGCGGGAGCAAAGTAAATCGGACAGCGAGTGGCGAGGGAACCGCGAAGGGTGGCGGATCGATAGCGCGACCTTGAGACTCGTCGTCGCCTCTGGTACGCCCGAGCAACCGGCGGTTCTCGTAAAAGAGAGTTACCGTTGGGAAGAGAGGACAGCGCGTGGACGTATACGCAAACGCGCGAGTTCTCTGGGTCGACAACGGTGTACGAAGAGAGGGAGGGAGAGGAAAGAGCGAGAATGAGGTAAGAGCACGAGAAAGGAGAGAAAGGGAGAAGAGAAGAGCACGTCGTGCAGGGTGCAAGGGAAGAGGCGAGTAAGAGAAACGCGAACGCGAGGGGAGGAAGCGAGACAGCGAGCGAACCGGGAGGAAAGAGAAGAGGTGGAGTAGAGGAAACAAAAGGTGGCCGAATGATCGTACGATGTCGTGGATACGCGTTTTATTTCAAGAGGTACTTTCACGGAACGGTCGTCGAGTATATTTTTTCGCCGCGGCCACCGCGGCTATTTACGTACCACGCCCGCGATAATGCACGTTTCGACCGATCGCTGGCATCGCTGACGTTCGGCCATTTTGGATACACGGTGACGTCAGCGACGGAATCTGGGAAACGAGCATGGAGAAAGGCGTGTCATCCGTCGTGGCCCGGCAATTTTCCCTCCTGTACTCGTACCCCGGTGACCTCAGACCGTACATCGATCAGCGTCTATTCATCCGACAGTCCAACCGGACACGCTCCGCCATCTCCCTCCTTCTCGCCATGTATTTTTATTATCTCTGCATCTAGAGAGAGAGAGAGAGAGAGAGAGAGAGAGAACGAGTGATCGCGAGTGTCACGGTGCTGCTCTTTACATCTCGGAGACCACGAGGATAAGGAGAAACAACGAAGACTCATACCGAGCCGAATTTTCACCGAGAATAGATGGATTCTTTTCTCTTCTTTCGCTGGCTTTTTATAGGACGAAAAGGACAATGCACGAGCACGCTGGGTAACAAACGGACGAGCATTCACCGACGACCGATGTAACCTCGCGTTCTCATCGAAACGGAGAAACTTCGACGTGCATCCGGTGCATGCTATTGTGCGGCCCCACCGGGTAGTCTGTTCGTTCACGGTTCGTACGTATCGGCTTGGAACCGAGCCGCTTTTTCGTACCTCTCGTGGTGCAACTCTTCCTGTGTCGAAGCACCGCGTGTTTCTAGACATGGACTTTGATCGATTCAGCTTCGCGAATAAACGCTCGGTAACGATGATGAGTTATTAGCATAAGACGTAATAATCGTTAAAAGCGTAGCGATCCGAGAACCGGGCTCGCTCCTCCGCCAAGGATAGAATGCACCAGGATGGACAAAAAAGTAAACAGCTTAACGAAGATTATTTTCCTATCTCTGACGAACGACGGGTTTATTACTTTACGATGACTCGGGCCGTCACACGTGAGAAATAATCACGTTACGAGAGAACAGCCTACGGTAAATCTAATCCGTTCTCTCGTTCTATCAATCCAAGGAGGAGTCAGGCTCGTCCCAGTTTCTAGAACGGTCGTATAGCGCAATGCTACACGCCGAATAATATAGTTACACCTCGCACGCGCGCCAACAAAGTATCTACCAAACCAAGACCAAATTTACCGATATCGTTCGACGCCATTACCGTCTATTGTATCGTATACCGATGCCGTTAGAAGAAGACGAAGAAGAAGAAGAAGAAGAAGAAGAAGAAAATTTAGGACGAGGCCGAAATCTAATAACGGAGAAAGCTTACTTAAAAACACATAGGAGCAACGTTCGATCGTCGGACCAAGCTAACCTAACCTGACAGAGACGAGTTTACATAAACGGACGGCAATGAATCATCGATATAATTGGCAAAGAGCGAAAGAGATCTCGCTCCATCTTTCCCCTAGCTACGATTTCGACGTGGAAGCCAACAAAAGGAGGAGAAAATAACCAGCAGAACTTTCTTTCCGACCACACATGCGAGCTACGACGAACAGATAGCTATCAGGTGTCGCGTCGCGATAGCACTCGCTTCCCCTTAGCGGCCGCGGAATTTAGATAGCGACGCTTCTCTTCCGGCTGCACCGCTTACGTAGTGCGTAATGGCGTTACGTAACGCACGAGAAGCCGACCGAGCAGAGCGTAACAATCTATCGGATCTACGCACGGTCGCCGCGCGCGGGTGCCATTCGGCCATGTTCGCGAACGCTCGGCTACCATCGCCGCCGCGGTTCGACCGATTTACCATTGCGCGCGCGTCTCCCGTGCTCGCAGTCCACCATTTAATAGCTATCGAATTTTTCTTCCAAACACCATCCCACGTCACGCGTATTTTCATTTTTATTTCGTTCTCCCTCTCCTCCGCCTCTCTCACTCTCGCTCTCCCTCTTTCTTTCTCCGTCTCTCTCCGACGTTATATAACGCCGCGATTTTTTTCACGTTCACTTCGAGTTTCGTACACCCACCCCGTCGCTGTTTATTTATCGACGGGTGTCAACGCGGCGTTTCAAACGTCGCGCCAAAATCGCGAAACACGGAACGCGGGACGCACGGCACGGAATTTTACCCCGCGCGTGACAATACCGCGTTACGTATTTACGGCGCGATGTTTGCCGCGATCCGCCGCGCGTATTTCTCCGTTCCTTTTCCACGAATGCACGTACGCGCGCCCGTTTTTGCACGCCGTGTTCCGGCGCGGCGTTTCTTTCGCGCCGCGGCCTTTAAGAAACCGCATTTCACGCGAGCCCCGTTCCTTGCCACCCGTTCCGTAATGCCGCCTTTTTTCTCCTTTTTTTTCTCCTTTTTTTCTCTTTTTTCTCCTTTTTCCCTTTTCTCCTCGCGCCATTTCCCCGGTACGCTCGCGCTGTCTCGCTCGGAGCTCGATAAGCGAGCCGCGGCTCGGACGGACGGCACATGGCAAAGGTCAAATATTTCAAAGCCCGTCGATGGAATAATTTAAGAAGTCGGCTACCGTTCGAATCGGCGTAAAGACCGATTATTATCGTGGCGAAGAGAAGTCGAGCGAATGGCGGACGATGGGAGCGCGCCTGTTCGATATACGCGGATTCATTGCACGTGGACTTTGTTGCGCCCAAACGAGCGTCCTCGACACACAAGACCTTACGTGTGCACGGACATTTAAGTTCGAACGCGAATGGACGTCTCTTAGAAGCATATGACGTATCGCTCGATCCATCTCGGTCGAGGATCTAGATTGCCGTTGGCTTATTTTTTTTTCTCTCTCTCTTTTCTTTTTCTCTTTTTGCCGCTTATGAGGGTTTACGGTGCGTTCTAAAATTAGAGGATGACCGCCGATGCTCGCTTCCATTGGAAGATATCAATCCGTCGAGAATTTTTCAGCGCGTTCGATATTTCTGCGAGCCAGGCGAAATTTAATTAAAAATCGCACGCCGACTCGGCGAGGCTGAGTAAATAACGTTTAATTGGTCCTCGGAGGAAATGTTTTCGCAAATTGCGTACGAAAAATCGTCGATTTCGCGTGCGAATAATCGTGGGTCAGAAGGATCAATGCCCGTATAATTCCCGTATGACGTTCCGATAACCAGTCGCTTCGCTGCGAACGCGCTCCGATCTGTAACGCTTTGGTAAATTATGGGCGCAGGCCGCGCGGATTGATTTAACACGCGTAGCGGAAAGTAAACGTGTCGGTGTGTATCCGCGAGCAAAAACTCTACTATCGTTTCGCAGATACACTCGCGGCGCGATAGCTCGTTCGAATTAGCCCAACTTTTTCTTCCTTTTGTTAAATACGTTTTGCGCGTTGTTTACACGGTTAGCACTGTCAATACGGCTTCGACACAATAATACCTCGTATGACATCATAGGCAAACATTTAAATGATTATGATAAGAACGATCAACAATGTGTTACGACACGTAGGAATATTACGTAATGGCCGTTGGTAACATATTAAAAACAGTTACGTATCGAGGCAAACGCGAGATATTTCTAAAACCGGATCTTTCGCATAAATTTCCCGGCGCAAGCTTTTTCCAATGCATATCTCCGACAACGTAGACGTACGCGTTTTCACCCCCTGCGATTCGCTCCCCTGACTGCTGCATTGCCGACCGCTTCGTCCTGGAATGCTTCCGCGGGACGAGCGACGCGACAGAGACGCACGAGCGGGATGACGTACGCGTTCCGATAATTCGACGATAGCAATCTCTGCCGCGTTATTTACAAACACGACTCGCAGCGATTAAACCGACCCAACCGACGAGAGAGCGACCGACTCTACTACCTTGGCAATAAAAAATACGCGGGAACCCACGTCTCGTCGTAAAACTCGGTGGGAAAAGTTATTATTTCGCGTTTGGTTCGGCCATTTGCGCCAACGACGAATTCTGAGTCACGTTCGCGAATAAACGCGTCGCGACGTTGTTCGGCCGAGGCGTCGGATGAACGCCGACGAACGAACGAACAGCGTACCCGTTGAAACGGCCGGCGGTATTGGATTCGCGTCCTTATGAGGAAATCGGGACGTCGGAGGACGAGGCTGGCCTGCCGGATTTCATCTTATCCCGTTAGCGGACTCGGGGGCAGCCGCGACGCGGCCAGACGCGGCCCGAGGAGACGAGACGAGACGAGAAGCGACGCGACGCGACACGCCGCATCCATCACCTACATACGCGCATAGATTACGATCATTTTCCGTTCCCGTTTCCCATCTTCGTGCACGGTAAACGGTTCGCGCCTCTGCGAATCGCGAGTGCTACAGCGGATCGCACACTGACCTGGATACATATGTCGCGGCTGGTATCTGCACGCGTTGCTCGTCAACCTCGATTAAACCGCAGCCGCCGAAAAATGTGGAATATCGGCGTCCGAGTGGCCACGGACCGTGACTATCGGTGCCGTCTCGACCCCTCGGGGAACGCTATCCGGCCGGATCGGCCGCTCGCAGCTGTAGCAGTCTGTGGTAGCCGTCATAGCCAAGCGGATATATCTTCCAGCGCACGTTGGCGAAAAGCGGTGAAACTCGAAGACACGTCGAAACGCGTAAATTCAAGCAACCGTGCCTCTCGCGGTTTACCTTTTTGTGAAAGTAGATCTCTCTTTCTCGCCGGGTCACCGAGCGTAATTCCGTCCTTATGCAGCGAGATTACGCGCCTGCGACCGATGGCTGCGCATTCTTTCCACCGCCGCGAAAGGACATTATGCATAAACGACGGTGACAATGTGCCGTGCACGCGCGGTGCATGCGCCGCGCGCACGCTCCGATCCGCGCCGCAACCGCCGCACAAACGCCGCGTTACTTTCCCGCGCCGTGAAATTATTGCGACCCGCTGGCAAATGGGTGTGGTGGAGCGATTTCGCCCGCTCCTTCGCGAGTCACGTCGCGACCAACCGATTTTAGAGATCGCGGCCACGCACGCGCGAGATATAGAAATCTGCGTGTGTCCTCGTCGGGCTGCCATCGTCGCACGGCTTTTTGTCCGCCGCGCGTCCCGCCGCGTCGCGTCGCCGTTGTCCGTAGGGTCGGTTTCTGGGAACGGATCTCTACCTGGTAAGGGAAGGACTCGGCGAGGATTTCAGAAGAATCCTCGCGATGCTTGCGCTGGATTCCACCGGATCCTTCCACGACCGGTAACATCATGTCTATTTTCAGTAACGGCAGATATCTAATATCGGACATCCGCTGTAATGGAACCTGAGATCGTATATTCCCGGGGCTATTCGGTGTAAACAAACATAATTGTTATCTCGCGTGTCTTATTCAACTACACTGCGAAGGAAATGAGCGATACGAGAATTATCGAAGCGATATCCACCGCTTTCCGCCGCTGGTTATTACCACTACTCGGTATCGACTATCGAGGTGAACGATATCGACGCGAAATAGGCCTGTGTACGTATATGCAGGCCGCTGACTAGTCGATTACGCGTCGATCGGGCTACGTGCACACGCTTCATCTGGCGCTGACGGACGACTCGAATTTTATTCGACGACGTCGCAGCGAGGCTGCTCGTAACAGTAGTCGAAGCGAAGAGATACCGACGTCCGTCAAGGTGCCACACTCGAGACCGTGAGAAAACAACGTGCGTAGAATGTGTGTACAACGATAGCGCTAGCTCGGCTTCCTCTCGAGGAGAGACGGTTTCGCGAGCCGCGCAAACTCTGATGTAACGCGAATCTCTCCCTCTCTCTTTCTCTCCGCGGAGCGTGTCGTACAACTACGCGCCGCGTATAATACGCGACCTGCGAAACACGGCGCGGCGAAATTCGACGCGTGGCCGTCCCTTTAAAATTCTACGCCGCCCCGATACGTTATCCCGAGTCCCGATTCCCGCATCGGGCACCGTCATCGCGAGTCGCCACTTTCGAATCGCTTGTCCCGAGAAAACGAAACCGCGTAATAACGGTAATAATAACGATAAGAATAACAATAACAATAATAACAACAAAGCGAGCGGGAGAAGGAGCGAAGGGGGGAAGAGCGAGGAGAAAATACGCCGCTGAAAAAATACGAGCGTTGAGCGATTTCGTAAGAAAAAAGCAAAGAAAGAGAGGAGAGAAGAAAAGGAAAGAATCGTGACAACATCGTGATATCTGGGATCGCGCGATTTCTCCGTTTCTTAGCTCGAACCCGGAGCCGAATTCTGGACGTGTACGCCGCACGCGCGCGCACACACGGAGCAGAAGCATCGCGACGGCGCGTGAACGAGATACCAACACACGCGCGCTGTCGCGAACTTTTCAACGACACCGACGACGCTGTTGGACTTTCAGCTCTGCGCGATTAACTCCGCGAATGCTAGAGAGTGGCCGGTGCGCGGCGCGCAGGAGATCGGGACGTCCGTAATGCCAGTAGAACGAGTCCGCGCGATTAACGACGGAGTCGCGGGCTAAGAGGACTCGCGGGGGATTTCGGCGATGCCGTGTCCGAGACAGCATCCGGTTGCCCTGTCCGCGTTAGACGAAGCGGGGGCGTGGAAGAAGCGCGAGTACGCGGGATCCAGGCGAATTTTTCCATCGGCACTGGCCGCTTATATCATCGTCACGTAATTACACGGCAGGATTGTTATTCGATGGAAGCTACGGCGAGCGATCTATCTGGAATTTCAAGCGGTCGCTCGTGAGCGGATAGAACGTGGAGAGCTGCAGGCGTGGGGAAAAAAAATAACGCGGCAGAGAGAGAAAGAGTGAGAGAGGGGGTGGTGGAGAGGAAGCAGAGAGAACGCGAATCCGCTGGAGCGAAATTACGATGAATACCGGTCGTTGTTTCCCAGCACAATGGCCGTCGTTATGTCTCCGCTTTTATTACGTTCGCGCGAAACTGCACGGAGGACGAAACCGTGCTCGTGATTGGTCGTCATCGCGATGTCATCCGAAACTGATTTCCGTTCGATGAAACGGGGTAAGAGGATGGTACCACGACGAAGATCCCGTGGAAAGTCGCACGGCGCACGACGAGGGACGCTCGTGGGCGTTGCTCCGCTATTATACCCGTCGGAAGGGCTGGAATTAGGTCAACAAGGTGTCGGTACGCATAACGAACTGGGTCACGCTTTTACGAACGCTTCCACATAGCCAACGATCGATCGGGTCCAAGCTTCGTGCACCGTTTCACCGAGCTAATAAAGCGCAGCAGAGAGGGAATTTTCGATCGCGAACGCGAAAAAACCGAGCCACCGTCGGAATTTGCTTCGGCGATTATCTTATCGCGAACATTCCGTCGATACGCGGCTTTCGCGGCCAAAAAACATAAACAGAAATTCGTTTGGCCCGCGCAAATAAACCATCGTCGCGAATTCGGGTTCGTATCCACCTCTAAATTTCTACGGCGTAGATATCTGTCCGGACGAAAGTCTGTCGAATTTTTGTTCCAATAACCGGACGAGAAAGCGATCGGATCCGTTCCTAGCTGAGCCCAGGGAACCCTCGAGATAACGAAAAAGATGCACGCCATTCGTCTGACCCAGCGGTTGCCCTTGCACTTGACGAAGCTATCCACGTGGCTATATCCGCGCGATGACGACATCGATGATGTCGGCGCGACTACCGCAGCCGCTGACTTTCGTTTTCATTTTCTTTCGTGGTACTACTCGTCGCCGAGTCCTTGACTGAGCCCACTTCGATAACGCTACTCGCGTAGTAAACCCGCTCGCTGTTATCGCGTTCCTGCATTCGCGACTATCGTTCCTCGCTCGTGCGAGGTGAGTCACTTCGACCGTTCGCCATTACGACTTTCGTGGTATCCTCGTCCACCCGAGTATACCTAAGTATACACCCGAGTACGTACGAAGTTCCTACATTTCCTTCCGACTGTATCCCGACCGTGCATACTCCGCTTCGTCAACCGCGCGGCGACCCTCGTTCTCGAGAGAGACTCGACTGAAACGTACGACCTTGCGTATCGGCGTGCTCGTGACAAATCGGTGCATCGGCAGATTGGGCGACCGACACGCATCTGGCTCATCCGTCCGACCGAGAAACTTGTTTTTCGACCGTTGGTCCGACGTGTTTTTTCGAGCTCCTCGTGAATCACGTGTCTCCGTCCACGCTGCGGGCTATTAACGCTAATAATGCCAGTGCCTCCAACGGGATTAACCCGATGGCACATTAATTCCTACCGTATTCGCGATCGATCTTCCAGGCGGAGAGAACGCAGCGCTGCGTCTGCGGCCGATCGCGATAATCATTCGCCAGATTACACGATCTATTAGCGGACCGAGTATTTCCGTACCTTACCGCGAACAGAGCTATCTACGGCGACAAACTGCGAGTGAACGAGAGAGAGAGAGAGAGAGAGAGAGAGAGAGAGAGAGATGACGATGATGTCGATTTCGCGGTATTCCTGGAGTTCCTAATCCGATCTTCCTACGTTTCGAATAAGAGTCGCGAGCAGCTCTTGCAAAAATATCTCCTTTTCCTGCATTATTTCTGGCCAGCCTTTCCATGATCGGCATGCTAAGCGGACTCGAAAAAGTCGCGGCCGAAGAAACTCCCTACGTGCGGAGCTTTTTACGTCTACCGTTATTGCTCGCGCAACTACCGTTAATAACAAAAGCCGATGCACGCGACCACGATTTTTGCCGTACCCGTGGAATATTAAAATATCGCAAACCGGGAACCTAGCTGACCTCTCGCTCGCGCATCCACGACGAAGCAACGCTGTTTCGCGATATCCGCGCCGCTCCGGACTCGTTTGCATCGGGAACGGATCAAACATCGTAATCGCTCGACGACGGCGGTGCCCCTCGTTCCCATCGAATCCATTATTCAACGAAGAAAAGAATATTTATCGAGGCTGCGCGCGCGCACGCACTCGCACGCGAGAGGAACGTCGCGAAAAGAACTATCTCGAACGCGCGCTAAACGATTTCCCAGGCAGCTGCCGCACCTCGATTTATCTGCTATTTGCGGGAATCGGTCGGCAGGGGAAGGATTATCGGAGAGATCGTAGCGCGTGGATGGTTCGCGAGGAAAATGAGATCGAGTACGGCGAGCGTGTAACCGGAACGCGAGGCACGCTCTAATGGCGAACCGTTTAAAATGGGCGGCGGTGGCAATTTATTTGCATCGCACGTGGCCCTCCGTGGGCGGCGGTCAGGAAGCGTGTGTGCACGAGATCCCGGAACATCTCTCGCTCTCTTTCTCTCCGCTTTCTCTCTCTCTCTCTCTCTCTCTCTCTCTCTCTCTCTCTCTCTCTCTCCCTCGGCTCTGCAGCGATGGGCACACCCGAGTTACGCTTCGGGGGTGGAACCGTAGAGCGGACTCGATGAAAACGGCGACGCACGACCTGGTCGCCATGATTGTCGCCAAGTCGCCCGGAAGAAAGAGCCTCGACTTCCGGCCCGCTAGGCCGGCGCCTCTCCTCCACATAGGCGTTCGCGTAGATCACGAGCAGCTACGAGAGTCGATGTATCGATACTGTCTTCGGTTAAAGAGAGGGAGAGAAAGAGAGAGAGAGAGGGAGTACGCGAGGATTTCAACGGGCCAGAAAAATGGGTGGCCTTCGGGATGACCGTAGGCCAACGACACCGAAATAATACGACGCGCAAACATTCGTGCCTGTGAATATTTAACAGAGTCGACATGCGAGTTCCCGTGGCAGAACGCCGGTGTTTACGTTGACGAGCGAACGCTTATATTACCCGCGCCTCTCGATAGCCTCGCCTCTCGTCCCGCTGCTCGAAAGCAAAATACTCCAAGCGAATTAATTATGCAAGCGTCGTACGCGATCGGGCCCGTGTTCGTTCGCTCGCGTATACACTCGCGCGTGGTACGCTGGTCGTTTCACTCGCGAGAGAAGCAGCGGCGGACGACGAGCGGTCGCGCGGCGGCGTGGCGTCCTTTGGACGAGGATCGCGGCCACGCGACCGCGTCGACGACAACAATAACAAGAGCAAGTACCGGGAAACGGAGTGGATCTCTCGCTGGCGATATCGATCGGAAGTGGCGGCCGCGAAGCGCGCGCGACGCGCTCTTATGTTCCTAATTGGAGATACTCGCGCGACACACACGCCAGAGGTTTCCGCGCGCGCGGCTCCCCGAAGTATCGCGTTACGAAAGGTATATGCCAAGTGCACTTGTAAGGTTTCCCCCCGCCGGTGCGCCGCATAGCGAAACAGACATGGAGCGGAAGCACCTGCTCCGGAGACCGCGAGTCTGCACCGTGGACGTGCCCGATTCCGTAAAACGCGCGTGTACGAAGCGAGCGTTTACTAGGCGGAACGCCGGCACCGATGCCGAGGGGACGGCGAATGAAACCGGAGAGGAAGCGTAGTCGCGCTCCGCTAGCACAGAGAGCGACACCCTCGCGGAAGCCTCGTCGAAGCTTCTCGCGGAAGCTTCGATTTTATCGATAGGACACGGGGGGATAGAGGACAGCGGTAGTCGATCGAAACGACGATGACGACCGTAACGAGAGGAACTCGCGGATCGAGCTAGACGCGCCTCTTCGCGTGTCGCGGACCCGATGCGTGTCGTCGGCCATGGGAGGCGAGAGAAAGAGAGAGAAAGAGAGAGAAAGAGAGAAGAGGAAGAAAGAGAGAGTGGCGGTCGGAGGGGTGGGGTGTAGGGGGACAGAGGGGCGGAGGGCTGGAGGGGCGGTAGGGGTAAAGACTATATTGATCACTGACCTTTCCTGCGGCCGAATGGTCCGAAGAACGTGCCGTTCTTGCCGATGACGTTATCGTCGATGTACTTGAGCAGTTTAGTGGTATCCTCCCCTTTTTTAGCGGCGATCGACTTGACAGGACGCGGCGGCGCGAGCCTCTGGCTGCTACCGCTGGTCAGCGTGCTCGGGCTGACGGTGCTAGCGGTGGTCGGCGTGGACGTGGTGGCCGTGGTGGACGCCGACGTGGACGCAACGGCGGTCGGTTGACCCGCTAGGCCGGCGCAGCTCGCACTTCCAGCCGTAGGGCACGTCGTTTCCTCCGCGAGGGAGTTGATCCTTCGCTGCGATCCGCTCCAACTCTTGCCACACGAAATCTTCACCGAGCAGCTCATTCTCTCATAGTAATCGGGTACCTCTCAGTGTGCATAGTAAGAATAACCACGAATCGACACACGCGACAACGCACCCGATCGTTGCATGTACTCCCCGCGATGATCACGGAGAGTCGAACGCACCGACCACACCGGATCGCCAACGACCGTATATTCGACTCGCCTGTGTCCCCTTAGTTAGACCTCGTCACTCGTCCGAACGGCAGGAGCATCGTCTGAGACGCGAAACGAACAAACTCGCCTCACCCGCTTGCCCTTTCTCTTCCTTTCCTGCACTCTCGCAGACACGTGTTTATCACTGGAACGTTAATTGGAACGGTACGAGAGAGACGACCAGGGTTATCGTCTGTCGCCCGTCGATTCCGCGAATGTACGGGAGAAAAAACGGGGGAAAAAGTGAAAAAAGAAAATGGAGAAGGCGCGCGCGCGTATCGCGTGTTAATCGTCCGTCCAAACGATAGCTCTACCAGCAGAGGGAACGAGCTCCTCGCGGATCTCTCTATCGTGCTTCCCTCGTTCCTCCGCGTTCTTCTCTTCCTCCTTTATCTTCCTCCCTTCCTTCCTTCCTTCCTTCCACTCGTTTCGCACCTTTCGTCCTTCGGCCTCGATCGATTTCCACCGATTCGTTTCCGGCGGAAGAAGGAGCAAAAGCGTTCAACCGGCTCCGCGGTGTTTCTGTTTTCTTCCTCGACCTCGCGCGATCCCGTGTCCCGTGTTTTCCGCGTTCGAATAGGTTAGCGCGACGACCGTCGGATTAACTCGAGCTTCGACTACTTCCGTGATGTAGCTTACCGAACGACGTGCGCACCGCGAACGCAAACAACCTCGTTCGATGCTGAGGCGAGACTGAATGTCTAGCGGACGAGCTGCCCGGTTCGCCAATGGCGTCACATGGTCACGCAGGCGCCGTCGAGTCTCGCTTCGCTTCGGGGCATCTTCTCTCTGGGTCGGCCGTGCGGGGTACCGCGAAAACCTGAAGCGCGTTTTTCCGCGAATCTCCGCGCGGATTCCGCTTAAACCCCCCGCTAAATGTCGCCGTTCCTCGCTCCATTTTCCTCCCTTGCCCATTTCTCTCGCGAAATTAATAAGATACCGCGCAGATTCCCGCGTTACGCCGATCTGGCGAATTTCTCGCGAAATTGCGAATTTTCCGTTCGTCGCTGAACCCACGGTGTTCCAGGTTGCTTCTTTATTTCACATCATCGGGTCCAACGGTTTCGGGATGGTGAGAAAATTTTATTCCTCCGTCATGGGTGTTCTTATTTCTATTTAAGGATTCAGCGAAGAAACTCGATACACGGTTGAAAAGTGTATTTTCGCACAAAAGAATATTCCTCGCGATTTGTCATTTGCCAATGAGAAAATGAGATATAAATAGACGCGTCGCGTTTCAAAGGAGACACTCGTTTACGACACAGGGCTCTTTGAACCCGATTCACCGGCGCACATCTGTTCGAAATCGTGCAAATGTTACGCGTTAATTTGCATTCGAAATTGCACGCGTGTACTCGCTGGGAGCAGAAGAAAAGCCGGGGATTCCATCGCTTCTTCGATTCGACGATTACGCAAACTGCTGGATGTTTCGTTGGTACTTACTTGGCCACCGTAGGATCGGATCTTGCCGGGAGCGTGTCAGGCTTAATCGAATATCTCTCCCCGGTTCTATACAGATACGAAATTGAATTTCACGATTGGTTTGCCCACTCTCACCCTAGTAGCGGTTTCCTTTCGCGTGATACAGACGGACAGTTATTCGCGTAACCTCTTTTTTTACAAGCTGCACTGGCAATCCGCGACCATATGGTCAGATACGACGGGAATATGGGTCACGCGAAGGCACGTGCGTTTCCCCATTAGTCGAACAATTAGAATAATTAGCCGCGAATTCGACGCGGAAATCGCATTAACGCGCCCTGACAAGAGCGCAAAATTCGAGACAACGGGGATATCTGATCGCATTGTTCGAGAATTGTTGCTCGTCGCTCGGCGTCACTCGATGACGCACAAAAGAGTATCGTGCCGTTCGAGGAGTCGAACGAGACTCTTGATACACGAGTACGAGCACGAGGAAGAATCGTCGAACAGATTCGCGTCGCGATCGTCGCGTGGTAGCGAGATAATTAGCAGGAAACGTTGCGATCGGACGGTAATAAACGATTCGCTTTTTCCGCCGGAGCAACGCGACTCTGTAATTAAGGATCAGTGAAATCTCTGCCGGTTAATGCTTTTCTTTTACCACTTTCCGGGTACATTAGCCGCCATTGCAACGAGGCATCGCGTGAAACAGGAGACACAAATTGCCCGTTCGTCGGAATCGATAAACGAGGAAACGAGGCGATCGCTTCCTCGAGATCTAGTCTAGCCCGTATACGCCAACAACGCGTAATAGTCTTATCATCGTGTGTCCGGCTGGAAGCCGTAAAGAGGCTTTGCCTTTCACGCCAATTTATTCCAGCTTCTCGCGATTTGCGTAAAGCGACTTCTGCCCGGAATATTTAATAACCCACGGTCACGTTCTAGCGGCTTCCACGTGTCTTCCGACAACACCGTTTCGAACCTATGCGCCAGTTCCATTCCTAACCTATTCCGGTTTACCTCGAACGGGTCTACTCGTCCGGTAGGACGCAAAGATCGCTCGTGAGTCACGATCACGCGCTAAGCGGACGTTCGCGCTGAAGATCCAAGCGTACGACCAAAATTCCTTCTTTATTCCCCACTGTACCTCCGCAATTGCAGACAACCGCTGTAAGCACGCTAGCAGCTATACGCGATCGATACGCACGTTCACAAAAGCGTGATAACACGGGAACACCGAGTCACGAATCATTCGCGATGACTTTCGTCGAATCAACAGATAGTACGACACATGTTTACGCCTTCAACAGCTGCTCTTCACGTGACTCCTTCGTGCAAAAGTCCTTAGCTACGGAACAATTATAGGCTGAACATTTGTACGCACGTACGCCGAGTAGAAGATTGTCATCGTCCCACCTGGAAATTGATCGATTTCGTCAAAAAGTCCCGTCTTTGCGATTAATTAGACTATAATTTAACGATAGCTTAACGATAATTGTACCAAGCTCTTTCTTACTCTACGAACGTCGATCAATTCTGCTAAACGGAGATCTCAGAGTCCTCTACCGCGACACGGAAGATCGTGTGAGAACTTGGACGGGGCAGCGTGGCGTTTATCGCCCAAACGCTCCATGGTAACGAATTCCATATGATTCTTGCGGCTTTCGTGGCTAAGCTCACGCTCGGGCTCTGGTTACGTTCGTCCTCGCGTATATCGAATTTGGCACGATGCTGAAGTTTCAAACTGCGACCAAGGAGGACCTGAAACTTGCCGCGTCCATTCAACGCAGGCGGCAGATCGACGCCGAGAGGAAGCAACGGATCTTCGATTCTCGGTTCAGGAAAATCGGGGTGAGCGATGGCGGCTCGGGCCAAAGTGTTTTCCCTTTGTGCATGACGCGACTCGACGCGACTCGACGCGACTCGACGCCGGGTTAACCTGTTATACGCGGATCGATGTTGCGCGAAAGACAAAAAGGACCCGTGTGTCCGCACGCGAAAGAACGATATATCGTGATGCGTTGCGAGTACGTCCGGCATAACGATTTTTATCCGTAACGCCCGCAGATAGACAAGGAATTCTTGGACAAACAGGTCGCGGAAAAGAAGCAGCAGCGTGAGCTGGAACAGGCCCGGGAATCCGAGCTGGACGAGAATTTGATTCGCAGCAGTAAGCTCGCCCTGCTGCTGGAGAAACAACAAGAAGAGGTAAACTGTCAATTAACGGCGGAAAAAAACAAGCGACCGGATGATTAATCGTCTTTGGAAGCGTCATCGTTAAAGATTCCTACGTTTGTACGCGTACGCGTTCTTCCTCGCGCGTTTCTTACTTTGTAATATTCTCGCGCGCGATCTCGCCAGCTGAAACTGAACGGCTGTCGATGTTGCAGGAGAGGCGGGAGATAAGCAAGGAGATCGAGCATTTCAGACAGCGGTACCAGCGTCCCGAGCACGGCAGGGACTCCGATCTTCGCGATCCTCTGAGACAAGGCGATGGCGACTCGTCGCACGGACTCGGTTTCGGCCAGAAGTAAATATCGTCATAGCCAATTTCGCAGGCGTGAAAATGGTACAGCGACGTTAAATATTTGATCGGGCGACGGTGCAGATTCGAGGGCGAAGACGATAATTGGAAGGAACGCAGGAAGGCGCGGAATGACGAGACGAGGTGGTGGATCGAGAAGCAAAAGAGCGAACGCACACAGGCGGAGAGGGAACGCCAGGAAGCCGAGAAAGCGTACGAGGCAGCCGTCATCTCCAGGGACAAGCGTGCCATGGCGTTAGATCAGATGGAGCGGGAATGTCGCCGAAGGTTGAACGAAGCCAACGCACGATTTAATCGAGCTCTGGTAAGGCTTTCTCCTATTCGGTCCTTCGATCACACGGCCAGGAACAAAGCGGCAGCAACTGCAAGAAAAAGATAAGAATCTTATTATCGGACGATTCTATTTTCTCCGCTCGTGGAAGAAGATCGAATCTCCTTCTATAGCACAAACGCAGAGATCTCGACCTGTCTCCGCGGGACGAGCTCGCGTACCGGTCGATGCCGGTCGACCACGAGGAAGCGAAAATTCGGATAATTAACGCGGGATACCTCTCTCTGTTGCATTAATCGATTTAAAGTCCTCTCGTTGCCTCTCGTCGCGAGCGACCAATGACGGCGAACCGTGAAATGTCAGAGTTCAACGGTGGCAAAATCTCGTCGTTCTTGATACGGCTATGGTTCCGGCCGAATTCGGCCGATGATTTCAGTCGATGAATTCAACCGATGTCACCGTGCACCAATGGGCCGACGATTGTTGCTTCCATTGCCGGGGCGACGCGTCTCGGCCACGGGCCACACGGTTTTAACATAAACCTTCGCCGAAGGTGAGCACCGTTTACAGCGACGACGAGGTTGCTACGGTCGATGAGCAAACTCGGTGACGTCATCGACACACGAGTCTCGGTAATAACACGACGAACGGTCCTCCTTCAGTCGCTTCCCCATCTCTTTCCACGCGTTCCCGTCCTTGACTTTTTTTCTCTTCCAAGCTGTCACGCTCCGTTGGACGGAGCGCGCGTTTTAGTCGAATGACCGGCTCCATTTTCCTCCCTCCCCCGCTCGGCTACAGGCCGAGGAACAGGAGTACCGCCGCCACTGCGAAGCCCTTCGAGAAGAGGAGGACAAGAAGGCGGATATCTACAATCACGTGACTGGAGACTTCCTCACGGAAGCCAAAGAGCAGGCGGAGAGCACTCGTGGACCGCACAAACCGTTGGCCTCGCGTTACAAGGGCATGACTGCGGACGAGCTTAGAGTATTCGGGGAAGCGCGAGCTCTCCAGCTGAAAGAAATCGAGGTAACAGCAGACGGGTGAACGGTTGTTTTGCGCGGTTTTAACGATGCGCCGCGGATGGTTGAAACGGTGCCAACCGTTGTCACGGCCACGCGAGGGCACGGCCAGGGTAAGAAAAAATTTGGCTCACTCCGGGGTAACTTTTTCTTCCAGAAAATAAAATTGGAGGAGAAGCGAAGGGAGGAGGACTGGGATCGGTTAATGAACACCCAGGCGGCGATCGCGGACTCGTGTCAGCGGGAGATTGACCGGAAGAGAGCGTAAGAGGTTTACGTTTTGCGTTTACCGGGTTGTAGCGAAAGCGAGAGTTAAATAGATCGATGTGTCATAGGGAAATCAAGAGGCAGATAGCGGAGGAGAACTTGGAACTAGCGCAGCGACACAAGTCCCATCAACAGTATCTAAATCGCGTGCTCTACAAGAACAAACCCACCGCAGAATTTTTCGAACAATTTAACAGGGATGCCCGCTGAAACGAGACTTTGCTGCTACACCGATACGAATAAATTACTTTTCTAACGCAAATACATATGTTTGTTCTGTGCTTTCTTTCGCGCCTAGTTGGATATCGATTCTTCGAAAAACTCGTTCGTTGGTAACTGAAATTCGTAGCTACGCGAATCATCTTCGGTCGGTATTATATCATGCGTTTCCAACGAGTTTTATATTTCGCGACGAAGAAAATTTTACTCGCGATCGTATGAATTTAGTCTTTCGATGTATCGTTTTATTGCGCTGCTTTAAATACACTGCGAGATACTAAAATTTTATGTACTATTATCGACCTTCCCGTTGAATGCATGCATTTATGCGCTATCGGTAAAAAGAGACATTGTTGATGTTTACGTGTCGTGTCTGAATGATGTTACTTGAAATATCGCGTAAAACGTTGCCAATGTAAATTAAAAGTATAATATATTTCCCATCATGCTTCTTAGCACAACGTAGTATTGCAAAACATAAATCACTGTAGCGATAAAATGCACGATATAGACTACGATGATGCTGAGAAACAAAGGTTAGCTTTAAGGTTATATATCTTCCTATATTCGTTGCTTTATTTACGTTAAATATATTCGGTAAGTCTTTTATTTGTCAATAGTAATGAGCAAGATGCGTTACTCGAGGAACAACGTGAAATAGTGGAGGATCTCAAACGCGATTTACACTTATGCAAGGTATATTGTCTGTGCAAAATTAATTCTAGGTTAAATGCGCCTCTGTAAATATGAATTAGATATCCCTTTTTCAGATAGAACAACATAATATACGAGCTGAATTAGAAATTCTACGAAATGAAAATAAAAATATTAACGAAATAAAGGAATCCTTGAACTCTATTCATTTGGAGGAATGTGACGATCAAGATGCTCATAAAAAGGAAATAGGTAATTTACAGGAACGTATTGTGCTGTTGGAAACAGAAAAGGACTCAGCTTTGCAACTTTGGCATATTTCTCTGAATACTATAAGTGCCTTAGAGAATCGATTAAAAGGATTTCATATAGATGGAATAGGAACTAAGTTTTATCAAGACCAAGCAAATGCTATTAAGGAAAGTTATTCGGAAGCTATTCAAATGTTGGAGAAAAAGCTTGCTTTGGCCAAAGATAATTTTATAAAGCATCAAACGCTGTATGAAACTAGCAAAGAGAAAATTAATAGTTTGACTAAAGAGAAAGATGAAGTTTTGGAGAAATATAGAATTCTTCAAACAAATACTCAGGACAGAGGTCAGTAACATATGTTTATAATCTGCCATAACAAATAGAGAAGTTATCTTTATTTTCTAAAAGACAGGAATAATCAGCTGACAATAGAAACGTTAAAAAAGGATTTAGAATATGCTAAAACTGAGACCAACAAAGTAGTGCAAGCAAAATTGGAATTAGAAAAAAGATTAAACGAAGTTAAGACATACGCTGAAAATGTAATGGAAAGGGACAAGGAAACGAAGAATAAAATGGTAGAAGCCATTGAATTGATAGAATCTGCAGTTAGGGAAAAGGACTTAGCGTGTCATCGGGAATCTCTAATATCGGAAGAAAAAACTAGGCTGGAACATAGACTAAATATAATAGCTAACGAATATGATGTAAAGATACAAGAATTGAATAAGAAAACCAGAGACGAGATCGAATTAAATACGAAAAGATATTTAACAGAGATCAACGAACTTAAAGCAGAATTAAAGGCAAAAACTACAGTAGCAGACAAAGTTCAAAGAGAATTAGAATTTACAGAAGAAGAATTAAATAAGATACGTAGAGATTCGAGTACAAAGATATTAGAGTATGAACAAAAAGCTAAACGTATGGAATTTCAATTACAAGCATATAATGAAGCAATGGTTAAAAATAAATACGACGTGGAAATCAAACAGTTAAGAGAAAAGATTATTACTCTTGAAAGTAAACTAAGCACTTCAAATGATAAATTACAAAAGTTAGAACAACAACAAACCAGTAGTATACAAGGTCAAGTAAAAGGAACGAATCGTGAAAATAAAGATATAATGAAACAATACTCGGATTTAGAGAGTCAACTATCTAAAACGTTAGCTGACAAGGAAAATCTTGTATTACAATTAAAATCGTTAAAACACGATTTTGACTATGAAATACAAAAAAGGGACATTGAAAGACGTTCTCTTGAAAATAAAATTCGAGAACTAGAAGTCAATCTGTATAAAGCTACTTCTGTAGGAGAAAATAAGTTGAAAGGTGATATTGCCGATGAAGTAAATCCACTTAATGTTAAAAACAAACCTTGCTTCGATATAACGTAAGTAGATGCGAATATCTATTAAGTCTAGTGATATTACATGTGATATTTCTATTGCAGCGTAGAAAACAAATGCCACTGCTGCCAGTCTGTATTATCGGATCATATGAATAAATTACAGGAGAAGTTTGATAGAAAAACAAAGGAGTTAATCAACCATGTTCAAGTTCATCAAAAACTAAGTAAAAAGTATGCAAACTTTTTACAAGGATAAATAAGTAATTATCGATATTTTTATAACAATTTCTGTTTTAGATGGAGAGACGAAGCAAAATCTTTGACAGTTAAATTTCAAGGAAAGTCTAAGGAACTAAGGGGAAAAATAAGCATCTTACAGAAAGAAAATAACGAATTAAACCAGGAATTATTAAATTGCAAACAACAATTAGCGCAACATGCAATTCAAGATATACAAAGGTGTGTATCTACCAAAGTTGTGTAATAGCAAGGTACTTTAAACTAACTGTACATTGTTTTAGATTTAATGAACCAAATGAAATTAGGTGACGACATTTTTCCTTATCTACAAGAGCTTTATAGTGGATGTTTAACTGTGTAAATATTACAAGAATATGTAATTTTATTCATGTTAAAAATACATTTTATACTAGACATATCTTTCCTTTCTTTTTTTTTTTTTTTTTTTTTAAAA
>NW_016909752.1:236307-240276 GCF_001483705.2 Eufriesea mexicana
TCTTTTTTTTTTTTTTTTTTTTTTTTTAAACACTGCCTATCTATTTATAGTAAAGCCAATATTGTGCTTACTCTTTTGATACAATGCAGGCTGTAAATAAACTAGGAAACCAATATAACTTTTCATTTTCACCTTGTTCATCTAACCATGCCAGTCCTTCTTTTACCATGTGGTCCAAGGCTTTCTGAGTTCTGTCTGGTTCCCACTTTAACTTCGTACACAGCATGGATTTTGAAACATATGCATTTCCAGATAAACTGGCCTGTTGTAATACAGCAGTATGATCCATACTCAGTTCACCTGGAATCGACTGTACCAAATGTTTTCCTCCCCCAATTGGAACAATGGAAAATCCATTTCCAAATATTCGTAATTTCTTAGCTGCAGCTAATAAGTCATCGTTCGTGATCTCTTGATGCTCTGGTCTACGACCTCTAGCTTGAATCAATCTAGTTCTGAGTTCATCCAATAATATCAATCCACCATTTTTATAATTTGTAGCCATACAAACTTCAACAATTTGAACAGCAAGTTCGTAATAAAAATCTCCTATGCCAAGAACTGACCAAAATCCTTTACCCGAGGCCAAGGGGTCCACACCTATCGATGCACACATTTCGGTAAATTGCCGCCGAAAACGAGCATTTCTTTTAATCTCATTCTTATACTTCGAGGCGAATTCTTCTAAATTTCCACGAAAAGTTTCCATTTGTTTCGTCATTTGCTCAAACTGATTTTCTTGTATCTCCGTTCCCTTATCCCTATATTTTTCCTGCTCCAGCTTTTGTTTTTGGATAGCACCAACGCCTGCTTTTCGTCTCATCGTGCAATATATTCTCTATGGTATTATGTATTACAAAAATACGATTAAAAAGTGCACCGATAAAAATTCTAAATACTTTTATCAAGCGTTCAAACGATCGAGGTAACTGTCATTTCATCGAATATTGGTTTTCTTTTCAGAAACATAACCTAGTATCGATACAGTGATAAAATACTATTTCGTTTCTTTTTTTCAAATATACATTTTCATCTTTAAACACGTTTCCAATACAAAATCAAGGGATTAACGTTTATAAAATGTAATAATTTATGACGCGCACAAAATATTTAACAACGAAAAAAATTTGTATTTTACGTGTCGCTTTTGCGTCGTACTTCGAATTTCTTTCACGAGGTGTCAGTTGGCTTCAGGCATCAAAATTTAAATATGGCGACGGCAATGGAAATTGACGATGAAGAAAGTGATTTACCAACTTCGAGTAGTAGCAAAGGAGAGAGAAAGCGTTTTGAAGTCAAAAAGGTGAGACTAATAATTAGAAGAGATATTTTAAAAATGATGTGTAAATATTATTAATTTTAAGGAATTGATCAGTGAACTCTAACCCCATTTATGCATTGTCATTTTTATTATATTCACGTGGTTTACGCTCAACGTTTAACTAAAAGTACAAAATTTTACGTTACAGTGGAATGCTGTGGCCCTTTGGGCATGGGGTACGTACTCGAAAATTCCATTATATGTATAGTTTTCCTAAACAATAATACACAGTTGTAACGGTTGTTTTCTCACGAGATGTATACGTAATTACGGTATTTCTTATTTTACAGACATCGTAGTGGATAATTGTGCGATCTGTCGTAATCATATAATGGATTTGTGCATCGAATGTCAAGCAAATCAGGCATCAGCTACTAGCGAAGAATGTACTGTAGCTTGGGGTGTATGCAATGTATGAATCTTATCGTTACAGCCTTTCGCTTCGATACACATTTAGTATCAATTGCAGAAGTGAAACATTTTAACTTTTTTATTTTAATTTTTTGACACTTTTTTTTTTGCATAGCATGCATTCCATTTCCATTGCATCTCACGTTGGTTGAAGACTCGACAAGTTTGTCCACTTGACAATCGAGAGTGGGAGTTCCAGAAGTAAGTACAATTTACAACATACAACGATACACTACCGGCTTCTTCAAGCTTTTGAAAATTGTTTGTGTGTTTGTAGAGGAAGCACAAAAGATTTTCATATACGCAGTATAATTTTATCCTCTGATATATATATATATATATATATAGACATGTACATATGTATATATATAAATGTCAATATTAAAATAAAATTTTCTTCCACGTTTGTTACAGATATGGTCACTAGCTGAGTGTGTTCAACTACCGCAAACATCTGAACCCTCCAGAATGCCAAAGCCGATACAAGTTTAATTACACGTGTGAATAAAAGACAAGTAAACGATCTGTTGTTATATTATCATCGGAAAAGTCGGTGGCATACGTACGAGCGTCACAGAAGGCTTTCAGACAAGAGAAATAAACTAAAAATTCGCTTGATACACATTGTGATTAAGACGCTATTGCACCAGCATTATCAAGCTCATAGTGCAACACGTATTGAGTTGGAACAGCAGATATTAAAACTATGAGCTATCGAAAGTTTCTTATCCTATCGGTTATGCATTATAAGACAATGTAATTCTTAGTATTAAGAACTGAAATAAAGAAATATCACGAACGAAGTAACAACATTTCCCCGAATTCGTATATCTCTTTATACGTTCTCGCTGAGAATTCTGTAACCCGAATTACAAATTTATTTTTACGGCATCGTTCGGAGTTGAAAAGCGGGATAAAGAAAAGAGTATCTTACGTCGATGCATTTTTTCGTGCGCTCTTTTTCCTTCTTTCACCGAATTTTCCAATGATCCGCTTACCCGATTTTAAGAAATACCGTCTAGCAAAAGTTTTGTCCTTTCGCCTCCCAGGAACGGTGAGCTCGGGTAATCCACTCTTTCGATCAGCAATTTTTATACTTCAAATAGATATCGGTTCCACCGAGCCGCATAATAGAAGGTTGAGAAACATTTCAATATCTTTAAGTAAAATATCCCCTTTATCTACGAGTCTGGAAACTCGTGCTCGCAACGTGTTTAAACGCAGACGAATTTATATATAGCGACACATACGTATCGATATTGGTTCCCTAAGATCTAGGTCTTCGGGAAGGTCGATGGAGCTTTTTCTCTCGAGGCGTTAAGCAAATTCAATCTCGCGTCGAAGTAGCAACGACAGGTATCGTAATAATAGCTTTCACGTTTCAACAAGCTGCACGGCTGTCCTGCCCTTACGCTCTTATCATTAATCCGCGCTATTATAGTACCTGGATTCTTAACGAGACACAACAGCTGCCTATCGCCGTGACCCGTGACGTCACGTCGAGGCCAATCGATCGCTTTGAGATCATCTCGAATCCCTTTTCCAGTTCTAGTGTATTCAAGAGGTATGGGGCAATACTTATCAAGCGGCATAACGCGGAGACCCGACGAGCTGGCTTCTAATCCGGGCATACAGCGAAAATTACATCCTCGGAGACCAAGCGACATTCACCGGAGCTGCGAGAGAGCATTAGTAAGCCTTTTCCGGCTCTGATTTTTCCTCGTCTCGCCTTCCTTCCTTTTCCCTCTTTTCTCCCTCTATTTCCCCCCCCCCTTCTTTTTTTATTAAGCCCTCCACTTCCACCCTTTATGCAGTCACTGGCATAGCGGGAAACGCGGTGTGGTAGAAATGGGATTCGTTTAAACTTTAATTTCCCGGCACACGAGCATGCGTTTCAATAAATCACGATAAACGAGCGACCGACGATGATAATATCGCTGTCAAATCGCTTCGGCTGTTTCCGAATGCACGGTCGGGAAGAACTAAAGTTCCGCGACATCGGTAAATATTTATAATTTAAATATTTGAAAGAGAGCGAAGCACAAGAGGGGTGGCAATGGGGAAATCGAGCGCGGGAGGGGCGAGAAGCGCGGGTAATCCAGCAAGTGGATTTCAATGATTTGCAGAGAAGAAGTTTCGCGCGAAACACGGGTAGCTATGGCTGCTTGAAATATTTACCTGGCCGCGAGAGATGGAATATAAATACGATTTGCATTCTCCCCCCCCCCCCCCCCCCC
>NW_016909752.1:241045-256139 GCF_001483705.2 Eufriesea mexicana
TCCCCCCCCCCCCCCTCCCCCCGCCCGAGATAGAGGGCGATAGATGGTTCGGTTAGGGGAACAACCACAGGCGGTTCGAGGAGGCTCGAGAGGGCGTTCGGGAGGAGTAGGAAAAGGGGTAGCAGAGAGGATGAGAGTACGAGTCGCGAAGGTCTCATTTCCGCCGGAAACAGAGGTTCCCTCACCCTTGCTGCGAGTTACCCTCCCTTCTTCTCTCTTGTCTCGTCCAGATGGCGGCAGAGTCCAATCGAATTAAATACATTCCCGAGGATCGTCCAATCGACGACCTCCGGTGGTGGTATTTGTCTGGTAGTTGTTCTGCCAATACCACTGTCATTTCTTTCGCCAAAGTCTCCCTCTCGCTGCCCCCGCGCCGCAGATGCATCCACAGCCACCGAATAATTTACTCGTTTTTGCTGCTTCTTTTTACCAGCACGCTAGATCGTAGCGGGCAGCGAGTATATCGAAAATTCATTAAAGCCCCGTGTAATTGGGTCGAGAAAGAGAACCGCCGCTGACCCTTCGCATGGCTCCTTTACGCTCCGCTCTCGCCGAGATAATTTTATTTCGAACGCTCGATGATTTCACGTGTCGATACGTTTTCGTCCACGTCACGAGGACGGCCATGGCCGACCCGCAAGAAACCAGGCATCCTCGCTACTTTCTTTTCGCCCACGATTATTTCGCCGCGGTACATTTTCCGCGGAAATGGAAAAACCGGCGAAAGAGTCTCCGCGGTATAAGCGTATTTCGAATAGCCGTGGAATCGAAGCGCTCCCGCTAGTTGTACGTTATATTATTTAAAAAAGTTTCCCTGCAGGGAAGACCATCCATTATCTGAGGCTCCGATAAATCCGCCAAGGCGTTCTCTCTCCTTGTGTGTTTGGCGGATATATCAGGGTTTCCTCGTCCCGTCGCTGTCGCATCGCCTCTTCCCTGCGTTTCCGCTCTTCACTTTGGAATCGACGGGGGGTTACAAGAGGCAGGATCGGTAAACTCGATAAATTGCAAGATTTTTCCCTCGGCCGATCGAAGCAGCGCCTCGTGGCGCCCTCTCACCCCCTCCGAATTATCGCGGCAACTCGCTCGAATTCGCGCGAAACGTTTCGTATTCATGCAACGTTAAATGCAAATTCACGCAGTCCTTGATTATCTCGCTTTCAAGGTGTCCACGCTATAAATAATCTCGTCGTTAATAATAATCGATATTCTCGTTGCGTGGCCGATTCAACCTGATAATAACTATTATCGTTAATAGACGACTCGTTATACGACAATTACGGGGCACGCTTACGGGGCAACTTTAAATTCCGTTGCAAATTAAATCAAGTAAACGGATTGCTATCGATGTGCGAATTTCCCATCGACCCGCCTCTGCTGTGCCGATCGTTTCGAATAAATTCGCGAAAACTATCGCGAGATAGAGGTGACACGTAGTTGGGCGAATGTAAGATTCCTCGTTCGCTCGGACGTCGAACGTTTGCTATGCGCGCGTTGCAGATTGCATTCGGGGTTATGGTGGTGGCAGGTCGCCTAGACAGGCGGTCGTAGAGACGGTAAATCCTGGTTAAATCCGGAGAAAAAACAAAAGCTACGGCGAGCGTTAGAGGATTGTGACGGCTGCTACTAACACCCTCTGTTCTTTCCCTTTTCGTCGAAGATTCATGCGCGCGTGCCTTTCTCGGAAAATTCTGTCGGAACGGCGATTATCGTGCGCGATGGCCGGTTTAATTTTTCTCACCACCGACGACGCGTCGCGACCGTCTCTGGCGAAAAGGTGCGAAAGGGAAGGAGAGAATTAGCCGTATTTCGACGCGTTCCAATTGTCCGCTCGGGAAAGTTATTTGCACGAGGGAGTCCGCAATCAGGGGTTGGAAATCTGAACGCGGAAGGTGGACGGACAGTAAGTGGAGCATTAAGTTGGAAATTTCGGAACACGACGTACACGGACGGGCCGCGTACACGGTATTCTTGGTGGACGAGTCCGAGAGCACTCGATAGGCTAAGTAAATCAGAGGCCTTTGGTCAAGAGTACAGCCTCCACTCCGTTTAGGGTAGGAGTTAAAGGGGGTTGGCGGGTGATGAAGGAAGAGGGTGCAATAGTGGTGGCAGGAGCAACAAAGGGTTGGCTAAGAGCTCTTCACCGTCCACTCGCTCGCTTTCTCCAACCACCGAAGCATCACCTACTTCTCGCTGCAGCCAGGCTTGCTTGCCTCGTGATGTGATTGCTACCGAAATGTGTTTACCGTAAACCGTATCAAACTGTCGACCGTCCACCATCGTCGTTACCGTCTATCTTTTCCGCGTGGTACACCGATAAAAGTACGCACCTCTATCGATTCGCGTCGGCCATGGAACGTCGCGTCCGCGTCCGCGTCCTCGTCCTCGCCATCACCGTCGGGCCGCACGGAGGAGCTTTGAAACGGCCCTTTTACCCTTTGTCCCTGCCGCCAGGTTAGAAGTTCTCGCGCAGGCTAGTAAACGCTGCGGAAACAAGTTTGCCTTTTGCGTCTTGTAACGTAGTTATTTCCCAAGGATCGCCTTTCTTTTCTTTTCTTTTCTCTCTTTCCGCCTTCTTTCCCCTGTTTGCCCCGTTAAATGGTAATTAAGGCGAACGCTGAACGATAACGCAATTTCTTTCTACTTTGCTTTTGCTTTTTACCGAGGATAACAATTTTATTAAAATCACCGTACTATGTAAAGTCATCGTTCGAATACGACGTACAATCAGTAAGGGTTTTGAACCATACTGCTGGACCTGCTCTTGTAGCACGTCTTCCATATCTCGAACAGGCATATGGCGGAATGAAACCGATAGAATATAGCCAGCGGCATGGACACGTGCGTGATGATCGTCCATGCCCAGACGCCGAAGAATCGCAGATGATCCGGACGTACCCCTGCCCGAGACTTCTCCAGAGTGTTCACCGTCCACAGGGCGATGTTGACGACGATCAGGAAGGTGATGAGTTCCTTGCCAGGCTTGTTGTTCCTCGAGCAACGTCTTCCCCACGCGATCTAGAAATTCGTGGACAACGGGAGGAAATATTTATTCCCGACGAAATTCTCCAGTACGAAAGCGAACTCTTACTTTGATGAGCAACGTTTGGCTCGTGCTCTGCACCAAAGCCAACAAATCCGTGATCAGAGATAACACCCAAGTCGGGCCCATTGTCAATACATCACCGACCACCCCGAACAGACAATGCAGATAGACCCCGGCTTGAGCCGCGGCCAACAAGGTCGTATCCAAGTCCGATGGCTTGATAATCTTCTGCTGCAACGCTTCCAACTTGGACGTCCCAGCGACCGAGGCGATCATACCTGTAGGATCGAGGATCGTTTCTTTGGATCGAGCACGTGACAGGGAAATATCGGAAATATTACCCAACACGAGTATGGTCGCGTCCAACGCGGTGACCTGCACGATCGCGATCTTCATCTTGGCCTCCTTCAGCACGAAGAACATGATCAAGCTCAATATCGTCGCGGCGACGACCATGATCCCGCCGAAGAGACCTCTGGAAAGGCCGGTAAGAAAACGCCGAATGGAAACAGTCTTAAAATCTCAAGGATATCGCATTAACAAATTAACGGGGGATCCTATCGATTTAATTAAATTCCCCGGCTGACCTGTGAGAGCTACTGCAATCTATGCTAAGGTGATACGAAGATCTCGACGGGGTCTCGCTATTTGCATCCTTCTTCTCGTCCACCCTCTTCCACATCTCGAACAGTATCACCGCGCAAATTAAACTGAATTCAATTGTGCACGGGAAAAGGAACGGGCTGGCGTCTCTGAGCAGCGACGCGAGGATCCCGGCTTCGTCGTCGTGCGTGTGGCCCAGCTGATCGATCTCGTGTTGCGTTTCCTCGACCAACGCCTTGGCAAACAAACGGAATGCCTGAGGACGCGTGAAAAATTCACGACGACGACGCACGCGTACGAACGGCCGGAAACAACGGTGAAAGCATTGGCTGCCGTGACGGAATCGTTGCCGCGTCGCGCCGCGAGTTGGAAATGGTCCTGGCCGTGTGGATGAGCGACTGCCTCGATTTTCCCGGGAAACGGGATCACGGGTCGAGGTGTCGCTTCTGCTTGGGACACGCGTTTCTACGAATACGGGAATAAACAGCGCGTTTGGCTTTGATAAACGGCGAACGCGGATAATCGACACCGACCGCTGGGTCCGAGCTAAAGGTCATCGAAATGCTGGCTGATGCTCAAAGCGATGTCCCGATTCCCGGTGGTGTGTTCTTTTCCTTTTATTCGATTGGGTTATCAGTCGGAATGTTTGCTACTGTTTTCGGACATGGAGATACTCGATAACGATGACGAGCAAATTGACTCGGATAACAAATAGAGTCGCGGAACGGGGTTTTGTTTTCGATTCACTTTTCGGGTAAACACGGTAGATAACGTGTATCGGGTTGTCCAAACACACTTGTTCCCGCAATGAAAAACGCTCCTGTTTTATTCATCGGTTCGACGTACCTGCAGCCACTCGCAGAGGTTGGTCGCGATCATGTGCATCAGGCCTAACTTCGCGAGGGCAGTGTGCTTGGCCAGGCTGAGACTTTTACTGTTCAGAAATATAAAGTGCATCTGAGCCGTGACTAGCAGCAGCCTGGCACCCGGTGTAATCGCCCTGAACGGGCCGGAAGCTATTTCCGCCCCAATTTGCAATCCCGTAAATACCAACGAGCCAGCGCCAAATCCCACCGCGCCGAGTCTCAGACAAAAGCTGCCGTACTGTTGCGTCTGGGGAACAAAGATTTCATTGTACGCGTGCTGCGTGCCCGAATGCCACCCGCTAATTAGAAAATACCGAACGATCCGCGAATTTTACGCCGCGCGAAAATGCTTTCGTAGAAATTATTCAATGGCCCGGCACCCGGTGTGACGAGTAATTGGCCCGCGATAGTCAACAGTTGCGCAGGTCGGGACACCTGAAAGGGATCGTACCCGATATCGTCTCTCACGCTTTGTCAAAGACAAACACTCGTGGTTGCCAAGAGGTAACGACGACCACGACGATCACGGCCACGCGAGCCTGATTCCCGGTTCATTTTAGAGGCGATTAAATATTTTCCACGAGCAAAGTTTACCTGACACTGGTTCACGCGATCCCCGTTCTCGTCCAATTTGTACATTTGCTCCTTCTCGTTTTTTCCCCTCCGATTCCACACCGCTTTGTCCCGCAGCACGAACACGTGCATCGAGATCACGAACGTCACGCTCACCAGGTACAGATACAAATAGAAGCCCTAAACAATCGCACGGGGATTTTGTTTATCGGATCGATATCGATTGCAAGCAGAGGGAAAAATCGAAATACTCGCGTCGCACCTGTTTCAAAGATGCTGGAACTCTCTCGGTGACGCTGGCCGTGATCGGCACCGCTAGTCCGATCACGATCAACAGCTTGGCGTACAGGCTACTCATGATGGACACCATTTCCGCGTGGCACTTTCTCTTCTCCGTGATCCGTGGCATTTGCTCGATCATCTGTTGCTTGGCTGGCGCAGGAAATTTTCGACCTGGTCCCATCTCAATTGCTTCGAGCGTGTGCGCACTCTCGTAAATAAAAACTCACTCACCTCTGGCCGGATCTAGCGCGTTCACGGGCACGTAAGCGGGGCTGACAGGTGACAATGGTAGGAAATTGGGTCGCTGCTTTTGCGCCTCGTGATCGTATTTCTCCGGATGATTGTTTAACAGGGGCGTTTTGTATCCTACCATTTGACCGGTTAAAAATTCGTGATCCTGCGGCATGCAGGACGGCAGCGACATGTTGCTGCCTATCCCTGAAATCAACGCGCTATCGAAGAGGAATGAGTGCCATTTGGCGCGTGGCGTTGATAGGGTTGGAGACAGAGGCGGTGTTTCGAGGCGATTAAAACGTACAGAGCGCGATTTCAGTTCGCGTTCATAAAGGACCTGGAAGGTATTTAACCGTATCCAACCGCCCGATTTCGCGTCAATACACCCGACGAAATAAATTCAAACGAATCGGTGAACCGTCACGTCGAAAATATTTCGTTCGAAAACTGAATTCAATGATCGTAAAATTATACGCTTTTTGCGTTCCCGTGTTTCGCGTTCACCACGCGAGACCCTATAATATTTTAGCTTCGCTACGTTATTAATGCCGGGAATGATTAAATCGGTCGCGCGCGGTCCACCTGTATTTCTATCGAGCGTACGTTCATATGTATGAGCAGCGTATCCGGATGGAAAATATCCGCAGGGAAAATTAGAAAACGAGAACTGGTATTACCCCAGAAGGCCCCGTCGATGGTTGATAACGGCAGTCAAGGACATGCTTTGTCTCCGTGGATGCGACATTCTTCCTCGAGGCGACAACGGGTAGTCTTTTCCATCAGCCTCCGACGATAGGGTTATCGGTGACTGCGTATCGCGATTCTTCGACTCGCAACTTTGTATTTTCCCCAATTTTTGCCGTTTCCCAGCGGTTCAACCACGTGGTTATACGGAAAAATGCAATTTTTCGATCAGCATCTTCGCGTGGTACGTAGACCGACGTACGTTATTAGCAGTTACTCACGTGGTCGTTATATTCGATTGACTATTATTCATAGTCTGTCGGCGTTGTCCTTTCGATGGATGAATAATCCGCGCTGTGAACGATCGGCAGCGTCTAAATATCGGAATAAAAATAAATCCGGTGACGCGTGCTTTTTCCGCTTCTATTATTTTCCAACGCTATTATAGAATTCACGTAACACCCGACGCACGGTTAAGAACTTCTTTTCCCCCTTTCTTTCCGCAAACGTTGCGTAACAATCGTTTCGGTTTATTCACCGGCAATGCGTCAAACTTTCCAGCTCCTTCCAGGGTTGGATAAGCTCGGCGACGCCGTATTTGCTCGGCTGTTCTCGCGGCGAAAACTTGGAAATTTATTCCCGGGGAAAATTCGCTCGCGTTTTGAATTTTTAGTAGGCTGGCCAACTTCTTTCCTCGCCGCTCAGCCTCGTCGCGTTTAAACGGCCGCGACAAAAGCGATTGCTCGCGTCGATCGTCCACGAGTCGGTGCATCCTCGCATCCGAGAAATCCTTCCAATTATCGCCACGCATCTCCACTTTTACCCCCTTTCTACTTCTCCGACCCCTAAAATCCTCGGCGACCCAGCCAACGAACGGATCCCATTCGCGACTAATTTTTCCGACGAAACTCCCTGCAACTTGTTCCTTGTTTTCGCTCGTTTAGAACGCGAAACTCCGAGACGACGACGACGACGACGACGACGACGACGACGACGACGACGACGACGGCGAGGCGAGCTCGAAAGTTGCACTTTATTGAAGGCGATTTCCGACTTTGTGCCCGCCGCGCAACACTGACACTGTCGCTCTCGTGTAACCGGACCAACTTCGCCAACTTTCGTTTGAATCGCGTTAAACGAATCCCGGTGAACTGTGTGACGCTATCGGCGCGTCACTCGGGTAGAAACGCTCCGCGAGAGACCGAGGCTAGGCGTGGTAATGCCATTGGTGTTACGCATACTGCCAACTATTCTCCACGCCGTGAATCGCACAAAAGCCACTTCGAGCACGCCTTTGCGGAAGGTAAGCGCTTTCATGCGTCCGTCGACGGTGCCTCGTTGCGTTGTCGTCACGAAATTTCTAACGGCGAGTGTCTTTTGTAGCCCGTCAACTAGTTTCGCGAGCGTAATTAGGTTTCGGGTGTACATATATGTACCTATATATGTACATCGGGTATACGTAAGTGACGTTTAATGCGACAGACGAAAGGTCAGTGGAATTTAGATTATTCCGGTGGAAAAGTTGCCGATGCTTGGTTTTTCGCACACAGTGGTCCGACTCGGCGGACGAACGATCGAAACGCGATGCATAATACAACAGAACGCGTTATTACCTTTCACGTTGACAAATTAGCTGATACCGTTCCGAAACGCTGCAAGCTGTCGCTCACGATTAGCCGACGAGGACGAAGGACGCGCGTGTGAAACGAAAAATCTGGTCCGCGTATACCTACGCGAGCACTCGCGTCCCTTTTTCGCGATTGCCAATCACGGATCGTTGGGCGAGGATCGTTCGATCAACCCTGACACTGGTCGTGGACGCGGTCGCGCGTAGCTAGGATTCGCTCGCGTCTCGCGCGTTTCTGACCCGACTACTCGGATTCGCGACGCTTTGACGCAAATATCGCGACAAACATTCGGTGTCGTGGCGAAATTAGCGAGAGACCGCGAGAAACGTCGGGACACGGTATCGCGAATCTCGCGGAAAACACGGGAACGAGCGTGGAGATCGTGCATGATTAATGGCGGCCGGTTTAACGACGACGCGTTCGTCGATCGATATTCTAAATGGATGTAACTCGTAACCGTTCGATTGTTTATTTATGCGGAATATTTCGGGGCGGCGATAACGCGGCTGTCCGAGCCGGTATTTGCATTTGTATTGCTTGATTACCTGAGAATTCAATTTCTGGGCGCAGTTTTAGGAATAATCGAAGCAAGAAATCGCGCCGGCCGTTCGACCAACCGTTCCCGAACGCGTGCAATAAATTTTCATCGACGATGGACGACGATGCAACCACTCGGGACGAAGGATCGCGAGATTATCGAGCGGCGGATCGCGGTCCGAGGATCGTTGCGAAACGAGTGCGCGGATGGAATTTGCGTTAATCGGGAAACGTGTAATCCGTATCGAGGCGGACGTCGGCACGCCGATACGTTCTCATAAGTGGCACCAGCCAGGATTCTGCATAATTTTACGAGACTTCTGCCCGCGGTTCGGCAGAGTTTATAGGGCGATTTTCTCCGGCGTAATCCGTACAAACGAGCCGGTTAAGTGGAGTATAAACTGTTAATGAAGCCAGTATCATCATCCACGCGGAACGCCTCGGTGTATTTGCCGGAGCAGTTCGAAAATTTAGACCGTGCCCGCTAAAAGACACTAATTGTAGGCGCAGCCGATAATAGTTAGTACCTGCAGCCTAATTACCGCCTCGATGCGAACGTCGATCGATTCGACAAAATCCGTGATTCGCATCGGCTCGTCTCGTTGTCCTTGCCGCTTTTCGCCCCGTGTCCGTCGCGGCTAATCGACTGATAACTCTCATCCCCTCTCGACCTCACTCTCCCTCTCTCTCTCTCTCTCTCTCTGTCGTTTTCTCCGCTCGACAATCGGACATCGGAGATTTTACGATTATTAACGACGATCCGGGGGAGAAAAAATCGCGTTGGAAGCTTTCTCTGGTTTCCATCGCTTTCCGTGATGAAATTGCGCGGAAAAAAGGGACAGAGTGGAAGCTGGAGCAAGGAAAGGATCAAAGAGACCGCGAAGCGGTGCACGCGCGAATTCGACTCCCAATAGAATTCAGATTGACGAGAATAATTCCGCTAGATCCGTCGGTTTGACGGCGACGTGGCGATGAATAGTAATGCCCGGATTAGATACGGTTCCAGTTTAATAATCACATTTTACCTCGACTCTGGGGGACGCGAACTCTGTGGCCTGTGGTCCCTGACGAAGTTGGAAAAAAGCCTGAACCGAGGTTCGAGCTGCGTTCGAAAAAGTCGGCAGATTTCGACGTAAGTTCGTTCGTCGATATATTTCGCGCGAGTCGACAAAGGGTATCGCGGAAAGCGACAATGGAATCGGCATGGCGGCTAGACGGAGCACAGGTGAGGCTGAATTCTCGACAAGGTCGGTAATGACGCGAACGGTCCTAGCAGGACGACGAGCGATCAATCGAAATCGTGCTTGTTGCTGCCTATCCGACCTGCGACCTCTTCGTTCCTCGATTCTCTCCTGTCTGTCCCTGGCCCCTTTCTCTCTTTCCCACCCTTTCCTTTTCCTCTACCCCCCTCTCTCTCTCTCTCCCTCTCACTCACTCTCTCACTCTCTCTCGGTCTGTCGACGCCGCTCGGGCCAAAAAAAAATCTCTCTCTCTCTCTCCCCCTCTCTCTCTCCCTCTCTCTCTCTCTCTCTCTCTTTCTCCTCTCGCTTTTTCTCGTCTTTTATTTCTCGATTATCGCCGGCGGCCAGACGATGCGCGGAAATTTTGGAAATACGTCGTAAAGTGACGTGTTCCGGGAACATCTAACTCCGGGAACGAGTTCGGTCGGCGAAGCCTCTTGCGAAAACCGCTAAATGAAATTCGGCACGTTGGAAACTAACGATAATAACCTGTTACTTTGTGCAACCGCGTGCACGGTGGAACGCACGCGGCCGAAATGGCAAAGTGAAAGAGTGCACGGTCACAGGTGAACTCCATTTGCCGCACCGACGGAAACGCTGATGCGGCATAAACTGTCCCGACGGCTACGAAATAAAGGTGCACCCTGCCGGGTGGTGGCCAGCAGGGGCAGGGAAATAGGCGCGGGATTGATTCGAATTGCCAAAACGGTCGGCTGGCTGCGACAAGGCGGTGGCCATTTTTGAACGGCGAACCTTCGCTATAAGCTCGACCACAAATGGCTATTTACCTCTTCTGGCCCGCTCGTTGACGTTCTCTCGTGTCCCTGTTCCACTCGTCGGCCATCCAGTTGCTCCTACCCACCCTTCTCCTCTCCTCTCCTCTCCGCGCCTCTCTTCGCCTCTCTTCGCCACTCCTCTCTTCGCCACTGCTCGTCGTCCACTCCCGTCGTGTCCCATCCTTGCTCTGTCGCCCCGTTTTCACCCGACAACACCACCCTCCCCCCGTAGCCTCGGTCTCACCCCTATCTCTTGGCGCGCGGTGCCTGTACAGCACCGGTGGAGCGGCAGTTTCGCCCGACAATGTCTATTGGAAGATTTATTCCAATATTTTCAATTAAAGTTAGACAAAGCCGTGTTTGATAACGCCTGCGTGTTTCGCCGCTCTAGTTGCGGAGGTAAAAATAATGTAGTACGCGCGAATGATCAGGAGTGGTTTTCAGCGGCGCCGCTCCGCAGTCGAGCCACCACCGGACGAGTGTTCCAAGGGGGTGGGCGCGGCGTGTATGCAGAATCCGAGAGGATATGGGAGAAAGGGACGACGTCGCGAATGGAGAGAAAAGTTCGATTTACCGAAAATGCGTTAGCTCCGTGTTCTGATATCGAGGCACGCGGATCTTCCACTTCCAGCGACACGATTAGGTTCTTTGTCGGAGTTAATGGTCGCTTCGCAGCCGACAATGACGAATATCCCTGGAATCGATAAACGAGATCGGTCCTTTCCTAGCTCGCGATTAATTCACGGGGGTAGCTCGAACGAATGACGACGCGGTTACGCAACGTAAGCGACTGGACATCGTAATTAACGGCGTCACAGCGACCGATAATTCATTACGTAACGAGAATCCGAGTTGTTCGTAACGAGGCGAAATCGGTGGGTGCGCCAGTTTCGGCGAAATTTCGCCACGCCGCGGGGAACGGGCAATGGGCGTTTCGTTTTTCCTTCGCAAATCCTGGAAACCTTCGCGGTCCCCACCTCGGCCACGTTCTTATGCAAATTTACGAAAGGGTACGGTGCGCGGCCTCGCATCGTGCGCGGCGAATGATAATTAGATGCCTAGCGGAATACCCGCAAACGTCACGTGGCTGTCATGAGAGCTGTCATTGCCTCCTGTTGGCATACACGTGCGTGTGCGAGAAAACGAGCGACCGGAGGGCAAGAGAGAGGGTTCGAATGAGAGAGAGAAAGAGAAAGAGAGAGAGAGAGAGAGAGAGAGAGAGAGAGAGAGAGAAAGAGGAGAAGAGGTATGCACGTATCGGACGGCACACTGATTCGCTCGGACAGTTCGATCACTGGCTCGTATACTTGCGACAAGTCCGGAACACGTAGCCCCGGGGAGCGGCGGTTGAAGGCGGTGAAAATGGAATTTGAGTGGCATCCGGGGGATCCTGTCTGTATTTACGGTTTGATATCAACTTTTGTTTCTGGCCCCGATAGCCCGACGTGCCGCGTTCCCGGTTTGCGCCACTGCGTTCAGCTTTATGGAATTTTCCCCGAATTATGGGTTTATGGAATTAGAGATCTATCAATTAACGGCTGTTCACGCGGACGAAATTGAATGTCACGAGCTTTACGAATTCGTATAAATGCAATTTCCGTCTCGATCCGTGTCCACGTGCCGATTAATTATACCGGGAATCAAGCGCGGGAACGTTGAACGCTGGCGGAGAACCGCGTTATCTTTCGGTCAACTTTTTCCTAACCTTTTCCACTCTCTCCCTCTCTCTTTTCCTTTTCCTTTCCATTTCCAGTCTTTGTTCTCGAACGTGATTTTTCAGCGAACGGAGAGCGTCAGATGAGAGTGACACAGGCTAGCAGTCGGTTGGAGCGAGTTATTCTTATCCCGCGAGCCGTTGCCGAAGGTTGCAGGTGCACGCATGCACTCGCGAGAGGACGAGAATCGATCCTAGCCTGGAATACAACGCGCGGCGGGTAGGATGACCCCTAATAACGCGAAACACGGTGTACCTGACGAGGCGGAGGGAAAAGGGAATCGGGACGTCTGATGCCGAGGGCAGGCGAAGGGGTTGAGGGGTTAGCTGGGGGTTGCTGGGGGGTTGGGAACGGTGAAAAGAAAAGAGTCTAGGTGGGAGGTATCGGGTAATCGAAGGACACAAATGGCCCGACCAAGTAATAGGGTCGCAACTCGCTGGCCCAGGTATCGTGCCAAGGAGACCTGTAGCGATCGAACGTGGAACAATCGAAACTCGTGACTCCGACGCCACTACCTTCCGATTCGCGATCAAATTAATCGCTCGTTTTTTTCCACGACCAGCTATCCGTGGACTCCCTCACGCTCGCGAGGGGCGATTTTTCAACGCTTTTCCGAGTGTCATTCGCAACGCCCTATTTGACCGGCGTGTCGGCATCAAAAATGATTTTCGCAACGACCGGAGTCGATTTCACGCGAACAACTGGTCGACGATCGGGCTACAAATTTGCGTTTTGATAACGCTCGGACTTCGGTGGTGTCAGAGTCGAAATGGAAACGAGGATGAGAGGGGAAGAGAGAGGGAGCTAGTGAAAAAGAGGAGGGAAAATAGACGAAAAACTAAATGGAAGATAAAAAATACGGAAAATTGAAAAAGCGCGAGTATATAAACTCGCGAGCGAGAAATAGACCGGCAGACATTTAAAGGGTAAATACGCTTGGAAGGGGGTAGAATTTCGATAATGTTTTTGGCGTTTGCTGTAAATAACGTCGAGTTCTGGCGTCCGGTGACGCAGAAATGGCAACGCGAGGAATTTTCTGCCGCGCCAACCCTCGTGCAACCCCTCTCGCGACACGCTACGCGGCTGACAGATACAGCGTGTGACGTTTAAATGATTCTCACGCGCGAGATACGAATTCGCGCCTGTTCGACCGCCGATTCTGCATCGCTATTCATACAGGCAGCGCGATTCATAGAGAAACGGAGAGAAAGATAGGGACGGACAGGTGGTATCGAACGGCGATGGTTCGCGTGGAATTTACCTGGAGTGCACGGGACAGCACGGGACAGCACGGGACAGCACGGGACAGCACGCACACGTGTCAGCCTGGCCTCGGTGGTGGTCGTATTCGTGCACGTACCGCGACGCGCGGCCAGCCATTCGCAGGTGATAGACAATCGGGGGTCGCCTCGTTATTATGCTATGCGCGGTGTGATTTCCAATATGTTGCGAGCGACGAGCGTCATAGCGACCCGTTAAGCCTCTCGTTTCGACCTTCGATGTCCAAATGACTGGCCGAGTCGCTAAGAGAAGAGTGCTCGTTCGATCTGTCGCGTTAATGGCCAATACGCGACACATTTCCGATTGGTTCGACCTCGTTCGCCGCGTGGCTCCGTTGGAATTTGTATCGCGCCCGTGCGTTCTCACGTACCAACGAATGGGTTCACGCGCCTGTGTAAATACCCTGGCGAATCGCATAGAGACAGAGTCAGACGGAGAGAGAAACGACGGTAACGTCGTTAAACGGATATTAACTAGGCGAAATAACTATCCTCGCATCGCGGGTAGCAGTGGTTCTGCAAGGCTCGCGATTCGTACCTTCGTCGAGGAAACTTTTATCGAGACTTCTTTGAACGCGGTACGGGTGAATTACCTCGAGGTAATCGATCTCCAGGATTTTTATCGCGAATTCGCGCCCCGTGGATACCCGTTGGGCGAAGAAAGATGGCGCGGGAGAGGAAGGGTAGACGAAAGAGGTAAGGTAACGAAGGTACTCTAAGGTAACGCGAGATCGAAGTTTAAGTGGTTCTCGACTCGAGAGCGAGAAAGAGATTGCCACATGCTCCGACAACGTGACCCTGGTAAACTGGTAATACTGATGCAAGTGTAATACCTAATAGGAGCCCGAAGCGGTGTCGGGGCCAACTCCTTCTAAGTGAATTAACTCCGAGTTAATCTCGAGTTAAGTAAACCCCTAAGTAGACCTCGAGTGTCTTCCGTTCTTCCTTTCCTGGGAGGGCCGGCTCGTCTAGCCTCGCCTAGCCTCCCGTTCCGCTAACCTACGCGTGTATACACGTATATAACGGGGGTAGCGTGTGATCGTTAACGATTAGAATCTTTCGAGCCCTCCGTGTGGTTACCAGTCACGCTAACTCCCCGAGATCTTACCGTTTTACTTACCCCATCCCTCGCCGAGCGAAATGAACGCCACGCGAGGGTAAACCTCGTCGACCGCGGGGAAACATCCACTAAATACCCGGTACATCCGGCTATTTAACGCATCGCGAGATTTCTCGAAATTCCACGCTTAAATCTCCCGGTTGGTCGGATTTTTAATCCCGCCCCTGTCCATTAATATTAACCATTAAGCGTACCCCGACGACGACCGGTCATCGTTATACTCCGCAACACCCCCTTTTTCTTCTTTCCCATCGGCCAGAGACGCGTATTAATCATCTCGCCACCGCCTCCGCTCTCGCGTCATTTTTCCTCCGTTTCCAGATTTTCCCTTTTTCGCGCCTGACAGCGCGGAGCGGAGCGAAACCGCGTTACCCCGTTACTTTTTGCGCGATTTTTTACTCGCCCCTCTCGCCCTCCTCCGTCATCCACTGCCGTGCACCCTTCGCGTCCGACGCCGCTGGACGTCGCTGTCGCGGTTTCGGCATCGGTGGCACGACGCTGGGGTCCGA
>NW_016909752.1:256778-257979 GCF_001483705.2 Eufriesea mexicana
CGACGCTCGCGTCCGAGCCACCGAGCAACGGGGAGAGATCGTGCAATGACGGACGCATCGGTGATTTTGGTTGCAGATCGCGCAGGTTTCGTTGACAACGAACCAAGTCGTAAAGAACGGCTCGCCTGTCACGAAACCCAAACGTTTGCATCCAAGCATCCGGTCTCTCGTGCTCCTCTTCTCGCGGTTTCCGCTGGTCCGGTCGGGACCGAGGCTTGGTCAGGCTGGCGCGGAGACGTCTCGGTGTCCTCGTTGATTCGTTAGATCAGCCGACACGACGATACGTGCCGCGTAATTGTTATCGAGTTCATTTACATCGCATTAATGCCTCGGCGAAATTGCGGCACTCGCTCGCTAACGGACCGATCGTTAAATACAGCTGGCGCTTAATCGGCTTGCACGGTATTACGCCGGGCGTGTGCAACAAAATTATAATCCGCCGGCCTCGCTGAATATTCCGGCGACTATTAATCGCCTACCGAATATGGTTAATAAGCACGCTCGATCTATCGATTATTACGCGTCGCTTCGACCGGCTTCGCAGGCGCTCGTCGAAGCCGATCCGAGCAGTCGGACGAGTCGGGCAGGGGACGAAAGAACGGTTTCGTGGATCGGCAAACCGGTCCGTCGCGTGCGATACATTTGCGTAGGCCTATCGGAAAATAAGCCATGGACCGGGGTGGATAATGACAGGGGGGCGACGGGGAAGGCGGCCGTTTACCGAGAGACACGGCGTGTCAGCGTGGAGAGCGACAGGAACCTAATGAAATTACGATGTTACTTGCCTGAAAGACACTATTCAGAGAAGGGTACAAAGACAGTCAAAGCGTAAAGTCGGTGTTTGTGTCGCAAGCTGCTCGACCACGTACACGCGCACTTAGACACGGGCGGAGACGCGTGGATCGGGGAGAGTACACGCTCGCGCGTGTATTATACGGTGGCAGCCGTTGACGCAGAACCGTGCGAGTATAAGCGAGATACGATCCCTGCATGCCTTCCGTGTGCGTGCTGTACCCGCGTCGTCGGTGTGCCTGTAGGCGTAGACGTGCATGCGCCGAGATGCATCTGTGCTCTTTCGCCATAGAAAAGCACCGCTGCTCGCAAAGCAGCGGGAAAGAGCTTTGTGAAAAGCGCAATTGACGGGCCTTCCTATTAGTAGACGAGGAAATATCGGGGCAGGAGGGGAGGGGAGGGGCGGGGA
>NW_016909752.1:261337-266501 GCF_001483705.2 Eufriesea mexicana
GGGGTGCGGGGGGGAGGGGAAGTGAGACGAGGTGGGAAGGAGAGGCCACCGACGATGGCAGACCGGTCGGGGCTGGGACTTTTATGGGGTGAACGAGGAGGGAGCGAGCGCGAAGGACAGGGATCGAGGACACGGAAGGTGGAATAAAAAAGAAAATGGAAAAAGGAAGAGGAGGAGTAGCAAAAGGGGAAAAAGGAGGAACGAAAGGAAGAGAAAACGGAGAGACGGTGAGCGGTGCTCGGCAAAAGCAAACTACCCTCGCCGTTTTATTTTCTTTCTCGCGTTCTGCAACCCTCTCCCTCTCTACCTCTTTCCTTGTCTTTTTTCCATTTTTACATTAAGCTGCTAAATTTCCGCGCGTGCCCGCACCTCTGTTGAATATTCGTCCGGAAAGCCGTGCGATCGGTTCGCATCCTTTGACGTGTCCCTGCTTTTTTGTTGTACCGCACTGAAAACGCGAATCGATTTTGCGCTGATTCGCGACGCGGTATAGAGAGAGAGAGAGAGAGAGAGAGCGATAGCGAGGCATAGAAAGCCAACCCCGTACCATTTCGACCCTGCTCCATTTCCATTCCCTGTTCTTCCAACCGTCCTTGTCGCTTCCAGATTTTCCGGCGAGGGCGATCGCGCGCGCCATAGCTCGCGTCACTTACCAAACGATAGCGGCGAGGTTTCAGCGGGGTCGTCGAAGATGCAAAAACTCCACGGAGTTGCTCGTGCATTGCAAACTGCCTTTTAACCTTTAAGCGGGGCGCACGGATACGTATATCGATCGACCGTCACCGGGAAACTCCATTAATAAATCGGTGTTTACGAAGGAGAAAAAAGAAAAGGCGGCACGGGACGCTTTGACGCCGGGTGCTCGCGATCGCCGCGCTTTTTCCCTTCCTCTCGCCCTTTTTCTCCCCTCTCTTCGCGTTTCCACCCTTCGCCCTTCATCGGCGCGCGAAACCGTCGGTCGGCGAATTAATCTCGTTGCCGGCCCGTTGCCGTCTTGCACGCACCGGATGCGGCGTAACGCGCGCGAGATTCAACGACTGACCCGATCGACGTTGGCAACACGCCCTCTGGTCCGTGGCCCGGCGCGATACCTGCGCCGTGTTCCTCATACCACGCATACGCGTGCATTGTCCGTGGAGTGGAAGGCACGGGATCGAAGCGGAAATCAGTACGCGAATCGTGACCAAAGTTCGACCTTTGCCGCCGTTTGTCCCGAAGGCATCGCGCCGCGGAACAATGCGACAACATCCTATAATTATGTTAAGTACGCCGGCGGAACAGCGGTATAGTGCGGCAAGCAAACTAGCACCGCCGGTAATCGTGCACTTGGTTTACTCAGATTCCCTCTTGTAGACAGCGGGAGGATGGGGAGAAGTGCATATTACGAGCCAGCCTATAACCTAACGCTGTTACGAAGCAACGCCACCGACCATCCCTGTGATGATCAGACAGTAACTAACCGCATCTCGTTGGCGCGCGTCTCTCCGCGTGTACTCGTAGCCGCGTACCGGGTATACTTATCGTTGGCAGAGTGGAAAATGCGTATCGCGGAACGGGGGTAAATTCGCTCGGGGTTGAGCCGCAGCACGCGACGGTGTTTCGTTCCGATTTCTCCCTATCGCGCTTTCCATCCACGCGGAACAGCCGCGACGCGACTGCCGAGCGATTAAATCGACCAGGGAAATTTCGATCCCTCGCGTCGACGAGTCTGCCCCTTTGCTCGGGAAAAAAAGGAAGAAGTTTTAGGAGCCGGTAGACTGGCAGTCGGTGGTACCTGGACGACGCGCGGTGTTTCTCCGCGCGATTGACATCCACTCGCGAATCGATACCTCGGCTACCGCATCGGCGTCGTTCTTTGACGAGGCTACCGTATCGGCTCGCTTTCGGGGCCTCGATCGTTGGCAATTAGCATGGAGTAACGAGGAAAATAAACTAGGCAGACTGGTTCCTTGTGCAGCCGGGAGTTAGCCCGGCGGTCGGAACGTAATATCTCGCGAAAGGCAATTAACCGCTGGCAGAAGGAAACGTTGTTTGCCCGGCAACGTTTGTCCGAGCGTTAGAATTACGCGTTAGCGGGCAATTATCATCGACACTCGAACGTGCACACGCGGTCTGTACCTGGTGGAAATATCGGCGCTGGTCGAAGCGGCCTGGCTCCGGGAGAGAGGCAAGCGGGAGCATAGATCAGGGGCAGAAGCGGTGATGGCTGACGTATCTGTATTCCGCAGTGACGGCAGACAAGCACGTATATCAAATAATTAGATTTCGGCCTGAAACGTCAATAACCATGTCAAACCATTACCCGTACGAGACCCTGTCGGCCGGTTCGTTACCGGATGGTCGGTGGACCGGCCGATGGACGACGGGGAAGCCGGGCAGGAAGCCGGTCGCCTGTCTGCCTGGACGACTGCTCGCGAATTTAACCGTGTTAGCAAACAACTCATTTAACGAAATTAGGGCCCGGAGCGTCGCTTAAAATCGCAGAAATAAAATTACGTTTCAAAGCAGAGGGGTGGCCGAGTGGAAAGTAACGGTGGGCCGTCTTCCTGCGCCACCCACTCGCAGCTTCCCGCCAATACTTCCGGAATACTGCCTGTCAGCCGAATTCTCGGCCGCACCTAAACCGCTGATTGCCAAAGGCGGACATCTCACGGATATTTCTTTGGAAACGAATTTCACCCGGGAAAGAAGAGTCCGTGGTGGCTCGGGGGAGATCGGATCGATGTCCTCCGGAGCTTTTCCGTATCTCTGGCATGGGAACCGCGTTCGATGAACGGAATCGTCGCCGACGTCGCGGAATTGAATCGGTCAACGGGGGGATCGGAGCAGATTAAGAAGATCTTCTCCGCGAAGGGTAGACCGGGCTATCCATAAATCTCTATCTTCGACGTCTTCGAGCGTCCCTCGGACTCACGGATAACGCGTATCCATGGTTGGGAAATTTTTCCCACAAAAGCGAGCGAGAAAGGGGGAGGAAAATTTGATAAATTTTTTCGCGAGTCGCCAAATGTCTGCACGATTGTAAAGCTCGACCGTAGATTAGCGTGGCGGAACGGCAGGCAGATAATAAGGGGGACGACGAGAGCGAGCGAGCGGGCGCGCGACGATAGCGGCGTAGGTTTGTTTAAAGCGCGAAGGAAACGTCGCCGATGTCAAACGTCGCAGCCCTGGGCGTAACAATGGACGACGTTGCGCCTTCCGTTCGAGATACGATTCGTCGTAGTCGTCTCTTCGGTCGCTCGCTACGCGCTCGCGGCCGAGCAATCGCGCGCACAATTGTGCACGCGCGCGCAATTGTGTGTGGCCGCCCACACAGAGGCGCGCGAAAGCCGCCGCGTACGGCTATCGCCGCCTCGCCATCTGACAGCCTTCCCTCCACTGTTCCTCCTCCTTCCTTAACGTCATTGTTCGGACGTAACCGCGTACGGACGAAACTTGCGAGCAGCTGCACCGCAGGCCAACTTTCGGCAACAAACTCGAGCAGGCCTTTAGGACGCGACCGGTTTGCTACTCGTCCGGTCTGGAAATTGGAGCGAGGAGCGCGAATTCGATCCAGCCCGCTCGATCGTTCGAGGTTTTCTTGGAACGCTTGAAAGAATTCACGTGTTCGCGCACGAACCCGGGCAAATAGAATTTTCGCGAGAAATATTGGTTTTGCGCGGATGCCGGGTTAATTTGCTTGGCCTGTTAAAAGACGCTAATCTCGCTAATGTCGCAGTCGTTTCTCTTGCGAGGAACGCGGTGCGAATTCGACAGGTGTCGGTGACGCAGATTATCCCGATGCGGCGTGCAAAGAGCTATTAAAAGCGCGCGAGTTAGCGAGCCGAGGGTCCAAAAATACGCGGTCAAATATTTACTCGCGTTTCGGAGACGACGCGGGACAAACGCGCTTTTTGCATCGCCGTGATCAACCACGAGGAACGCTTTCGTCGCGACTGTAACCGAATCGATTACGGACGCGTACGCGTACGAATGGAGACGCGCAGCGCGAGCGCGGAGCATGGGGTTAGGGGACGGGGCAAAAAGAGCGTCACGCTGGACAAACGGACGAAATGACAAAACATGTTTTTCTATCCGCGAAGAATTTTATTTGCCCCGCAGCCGCTTGCCGTTATTAACCGAGTTCGCTGGCGGAAACGTTTTAATAAGTTTACCCGCGGGTTACACGGCTGATTTTTGCAATTCGAGAAATTGCGCTGCTCGCTGTCGCGGTGCCGGCAAAGCCGAGGGAATACCGCGTAACAATGCACCGAACGAGTGGACGAAAACCGCGTGCCGTGCCGGAAGGGCCGCATCGAAAATTACGTCGCGCTAATTGCGAAAGTTCCCGATCCCCGATGGTGTGCACGGCTCGCGGCCGCTTTTTTCTCAGATTGCCCGTGCCGAACGTTTATTTGAATTCCTCGCATAACTTTCCGCGTTTATGTTTCCGTTACGTTACGAAAACCGCTCGCGGGGAAACTTCTGGTCGATCGATTTGCCACGCAGCGACGGTAGAAAGGGTGAAAAAGGAGCAGAATGCACGCAAATACGCGGAACAAATACGCCGTGTAACGACGCGTTAATCTTTCCTCGTCGAACCATCGACCAACAGTTTCTACTTTCTCGATTATCCTGGCATCCATCTTCCCACACTCTCTGGCTTCCCACTTTTTCTTCTTCTTTCGCCGCTACTTTTGCTTCAGCCCCGTTGCCTCCATCTCAGCCGGCGTTTCCTCGTTGTCGCTTTCCTCCCCCGGTTCCCCTCTAGACGCCGGCCGAACAAAGGATCCCTCCAAGTTTCTTATTTAATTAAACTTCGCGAAACAGCCGGTAATGAATTTAGATATCCCGATGCGTTCCGTTCGCCGCGAAGAGATACGTCCTGGTTGTCTTCTCCGCGGGAGTTTCCGTTTCCACCGGGGTGACACGCCGTGTGACGTCGGCCCTGTGATTAAACTGCTCGCAGTAGCGCGAGTCGACCTTAGGACGGACACCTTCGGTCAGACGCGCTCGGTTACGTAAGTAGAATCGGCCGACCCCGGGCCAGGCCGCCTACAGTGGTATAGGTCCTTCGTAGTCGGACGATTGAGTTTCGCCCGCATTCTTCGTTTCCTTCTTCTTTTCTTCGTTTTCCGCGTTGAAACGATGCAATTGGAACGACGGAGGAATGGAAGATCGGAAG
>NW_016909752.1:266697-290668 GCF_001483705.2 Eufriesea mexicana
GATTGGAAGATTGGAAGGTGGCTCATCGACTATTCGTAATTATCCGGTCGAAAGTTGCGCGGCCCGCGCATAAATATTTCAAGTTGGACGACTGCCAGCTCGACAAACACGCATGAATATGTATCGACGTTGACTCGTGTCTCGTCGCAAGTTTCAGTTTGTCTTGCGGCTGATTGCCAAGCGTATCGCAATTATTGGATGAGCAAAGAGCCGTGGGCGCAAGGCGGTATGATCGAGTTTCACGCAACACGCTGTTTCGTCTGATCTCTCAGGGCACGAATCGATCTGACCCGATTTCTCGCTTCCCCTTCGAGATATCTCGAACACCTCGGGTAAACCGTTCACGGTTATTAACATACGTTTGGAAACGTTCGACGAGGGTACACGCGTGCGTACGCGTGTCGCAGGTGTATCGAAGCAACGCGACATTTGAACGGGAAGCGTAACGATTTTTCTGCCTTTGTCAATTTCCCGGTGCAATTTCGGTCTTTTGTTCCCCCGCGTGGATATCGCGTTGGAGTTTGCTCGATTATTAAGCGGAAACGAGAGTTAGGTCGCGGAGTGCCGTTTCCCTTTAATCCCGCCGAGCAGGATCGGTTAAATGCCCCCGATAAAGCGGAACGCGAATAATAATTGCGCGAAAATATTTCGATATACGGGATAATGGCGGAGTGAAAGCGAGAGCGTTAGAAAAAGGGGTGGCAATTAGTATAACGATGCGAGGCATTGATAATTCGTGGCATAATTCATAGGTGTTTATTAACCAAATTGATTTCAATGATATAAATTAGTTTCATAATCGAGTAATTCCGTACGGTCTGGTTATTAAATGCGTTAATAATTAATTTCACGCGGCGATAACGGGGCGACGACGCGGGCAGAAGAAATTATAACGCCACGCGTGTCATTTCGGCGCCACCAGCGACGATCGATTGGAGGATCGTTAAATCGGGGTCGTTGAACGAATTTAACAAATTTTTCAGCATCTCGAGAGCGAGGATCGATTTCCATTTCCGGCTTCATTGCGCTTTCCAATTAAAGGTCGCGTCAAAGTTTCTTAAGCGGCGTGCACCAATTTCCTCGCGCTTACACGGCAAAGAGAGCGCGCGCGACTGGATACGGAGCGTCTCTGTAAATTAAGTTCTCGACTCGGAGCGTCCACGGGCAGCGTCGCGACGCGTCGTAGCAACCGGAGACCGCGACGACCGCGATAAATCCCTTCCCCGCCTCTTTTCGCCGTTAATTCTCCGCGATGAATCGCGTCACGGTCCGGCGTCTCCGAAAAACAACCCCCCTCGGATCACGGAGCCAACCTCCGGCTGCAGCGAACACCGCGAAAACGAGCAATTTTTCCGGCAATTAGCCATCGATGCCCGATGGAATCGCGTAACGACGAGACATTACTCTCGGACAATTATCGATTCGCGGCAGCTGGGCCGAATTCGAATTCGAACGAATCGACGGTCGTTTCGTCGAAACGCGAAACGCGCCATGTTAATTTTCGTTGCTCTCGCGTAAATAGGCGTTAAGTTTAACTGGCCGTGAAGGCGGCGCGACGGGGCCATCAATTCCGTCGCATCGACCGACTGTTCTCCCGTTTTCGTGCCTTCGCAGTGGCCATGTTGATCCTGTAAACCGTTTCGCGAAAACTCTCTGCCAAGCAGATAGAGATCGCTTCCGTTAAGCCCGCTAACTGAAATATCGCCCCGATAACGAGAACGTACTGGGCAGAGGGGGTGGGAAAGAGATGGGGCCCTGGAGAAAGGAGAAAAGGAAAAAAAAATACGAGGAGAGCTGGATGTATATATATATATAGAGAGAGAGAGAGATCCAGGAGAAGCGCAATTGTATCTATTTGTACGAGTGTACGGGATCCGGCTATAGCGTAGAGTGGGCTGTACATAAACCGGTATATACCACTGGATACACGTAGACGCGCGCAGCGCAGGCTACGGGTAGAGAGCTTAACGGGATCAACGGTCGTTTAGTATCATTTTATCCGCGGGCTTAAGCGTTAATTTTTGCGAATAAACTAGGTGAACCGTGCACACAGCTTAGCCACTGTGCGTGCGGCTATTTAACGAATTTACAGCGGCCCGATCCGTTTCGGATTTGCCCGCGAACTACGACCCCGAATTCGATTGCGGCTTTCTCGATGATTCATTTATAGTACGATCGCCGTGGACCGCGATCCCGCGTTAATTACGACCTGTCCCCCTGTTTTCGCCCAACTATCGCGCGTTCCGCGCGCCGCGGGGGCGAAAAGGGGGAGAAAAAAGAGAGCGAGGAAAGCGTTCGCCGGGGAATTTTCAACCGCGCCACGGATCGTTCGTTACCGTTTGTTTTTATCGTTTCGGGATCCTCGCGAGTTTCGATTCCAGAGGATCGCTTCGATTCCATTCGCTTCGCCCCCGCTCCGAGAGGGTGGTCTCTCGGACAGTGACGGGAATTCGATCGTTCGTTTGGGTCGATCAACGGGTTCGACAGCACGCGACGCGTGTGGGAAACGCGGTTAATTGTTTATACGATGCTGATTCAATACTCGCTTAATGATTCATTGGATCCGATGTATCTTGCAATTGGATATAAACGATAATGGGACCGTGACGGAACGCGATTGACGAAAGCGTGGGTGACTTGACCGTTATACCGGAACGCTTAACGCGAATCCGATTCGAGGCGTCGATTCGTGGAGCACGCGGTAATTCTTCGGGCCCGGAGGATCGTTACGGTTCCCTAGTCGCGCGACCAGGTCGGAAGGTTCCTCTCCCCGCTTCGGATTAAAGCCGTGATTAAATCGAGCACCGTGACCGACGAAGGTTTCGCGACCTCCACGAGCAGACATCGTCACGACCATCTTTCTATCGGCCAGCCGAACCCACGCGCAGGGGCTTCGTCGCGCGTTAAGACTTTCCCGGTCTGTGAAACCTTAAACCGTCGAATTCTGAAAGGAAGGAGCGCGCGGGAAACGGTTGCTCGGCAAATGATCCCAATTACCAGGTCCAATCGGATAACTTAATCCCGCAGCGATTTACCGAGCTGGCGCAGGTGGCCTGCGGTTTAATCGCGAATCGTCGCGACCACGCTAGAGCACGAAGCAGCGACGAGGCCAAAAAACGCGGCGCACTATCCAGCGACCGGCTTACGCGAACGGTCAGACGAGCTTAGTATGCATTGCATGAAGGCAACGCGTATATCCATTATATTACGGATCCCCTCTCTCGCCCTGCTTCTCGCGGCAGCTCGGTTCCTCCTTGCAGCTCCACGCTGCTATATCCGCTGGAAGAGATTTTCTGGCGGATGGTTCTTCGCTATTATCCGGGTGCTATCTGCTTCTCTCCTCTCTTCATATCCCACGTACCCTCTCCTTTATGTGCACCCGTTATATGGAGAGGTATTTACCTGAATGCGATCCCGGCCGTGTAGCTCACGTGCGCCTGCAGCCTAGGCTCACCCAGAATGCCCGCCCACCCGCGTTACCGCCAGATATATTCCAGCAGTCTGTGCCACGGGCGAGGCACCTATGCCCTGCTGCTTCAACCGCAATCCAATGCGAGAGAGCGTCGAAATGCAGCAGCCCGACGACCGTGCGTCTATGCCGGCGCTCCTGGTCCCGCGTTCCGAGCGTGTGTACGCGAATCCGCACGCACACTCGCGGCGGTAGAACGCTACGGGCGTAGAGCAACGCGGAGGATCGTAGAACGTCGACTGACGAGAGATCGCGGTACGCGTGAACGCGTAGACACGGGTGCTCCGTCGACGGGATAAAGCCGACCTAGCTAGAGGGGGTTGGCTGAGGTCGAGGGTGGCGCGAGAACCGGGTCGAGCGCAGCTTCCGTCTCGCGTGTCTGTCTCGGTCGTTGGATGCGAGGCTACCTGGTCCAGGCTGTCTCGCGTTGCCTCGCCAAGTTTGGCCACGTTTCGAACCCGCCAATGGTGCCCGTAGACGTGCACCCGGAGCCACCCCTCGTTCGACCGAAGCCTGCCGCGAGGACGAGGCGGCGCAGCCACGGTTCCAGTCGAATTGCCTTCCAGGGTGTAAAATAAAATTTTACAACGTTTCGAGGCTTCGTCTCTAATTTGATCGTAACCCGTTTTCCCACGGCCCGCTATCACGACCCATTACGAGGAAATTTCATTTTTTTTTTTTTCTTCCTCAATCTCCCAGTTACACCCCCTCGCCGTGGGTCCGGTATTAAGCGTTACTGCCGTCGCTATTTCGACCGCTTTTCGCAAACGATCCTCGTAGCGTTGGCCAGGCGTCTGGAGATCGTTCCTCCTAAGTCCGGATATCGTTGCGACGTACTCGTCGGCCGCTATCGAAACGATCTCCGGGAGCTTTAATTGCCACACCGTTTCGAATTCGACGGAAGACGAAAGGCATTGAATCGCCAAGGATTTCCTCTTCCCTCTGTCCCCCGGATCGTGTCTGCTGCTCGCCGTTGCATTTCGGGATATTTCGCTGGGAACGGTGCAACGTTGCGAGCGACGTAACAGCCACGGGAACGCTTTCTTTTCATTACGTTAATAGACCAGGCGAGAGTTAATTCCCCTTTTCCAGCCGCGGCCACGTCGCTTCGTCGACGTTTTCGCCCCGTCTCTTCGATTCGTTCATTTGTCTCGGTTTCGCACGATCGGTCGAACGTGTCGGGACTGCGAGAGGCTACGCGGCGAGGATTCGCGCTCCGACGAGGACAGCGGGTGTTCGTTCGCCTAGATCCGGGCACGCGACGTGAAAGTTTCGCGAGAAATCCACGTTCGCGGTTTTATTGCTCGTCTCCCGACGCCATCGAATCACGAAGCGCTTGTCCGACGCCCGGCGTCGCTGCATTTTCGCGGCCGGATGAGAGAAGGGAGCCAGAGAGAGAGAGAGAGAAACGTTAATGTCCGTGGAAAAACCTGTGCCGCCGGCAGTTTCCCACGGAAAATTGATTTAATATACGCGCGGGGAACCGGGTGACGCCCGGTGAGAGCCGCGTCGCCTGTGCGCGTCTCGATTTTCGCGTTTCATGAGCATAACAAATCCGGTAAATCCGATTTCGCCTTCGCGGATGGTACCTGCCGCGTCGGACAACGTTATTTCGAACGGAAATTCGCGTCGCGTTCAGCGCTGATTCCGCGCCGCCTTTCGATCTCCCGTTCCCATCGTCGTCGACGCTGCAAACTCTATACGCGTCTTAATTGCGAGCGAACGTGCCTCGAACGCGTGCTTCGTTTTCTTTTTCCCCCTTTTCCCGCGTTTCCTTCCGTTTTTCCCTCCGCTTCTGTGCTCCCTCCTTGCCCTCGGTCGGCTAGACGCGGCGAAGAAGTACGCGGTTGCATCGACCAACAGCAGGTATTCCAGGACGGAATCAATCATTCTCCGAATTCAACGTTGCTGCCGCGTTCGAGAGGGACGACCCCAGACGAACGACTCTTCACGGTCCCTTTTCACGACACTCCCAATCCCCTTTCCATCGGCGGGAAAAATACGCAAACGAAGATAGACCCGTGCAAGCAGATAGGATCGGGGAATACGTGCATCCTCGACGGCGACGAATCGTTGGATGTTTACCGACTGTACGGTATAAGGAGCTGCGTTCGGTGTCGCGCGATATCTCGTCGAAGGTATTCCGTGAAATGTTATTAGGGCTGGTTTCTTTGAGCGTTTCCCGAGGAAATATCCGGCGACGTTCCGCGTCGGTTCGGGGAATTTGCAAAAATTTCCATGGCCGAGATCGAGAAATCTCGAAGGTTCTCGACCGTGTAAGTGGCGTGTAAGCGGTCGTACGAGGCCGTGGTAAAAATATCCTCTTATATTTCGCCCCTTCGCGACGGCTAGAGGACGTCGGTAAATGGAATACGGCGTACGCTTACAAATATAGCGGGTGTACCGTAACAGGTGGGGCAATCGGAAAAGAAGTCGACACCGCGTGGAAAAAACACGTTCGATCGACGACGTCCCTTTCCGTGAAATTCTTTCTCCTCTCTTTTTCCCGTTTTTTTCCATTAGTTTCTCCTTTTTCCTTGTTTTTTTCCCTGCACCCTGCGAACACGCACGGTATGCGTGTAATGCGGGTCCCGAGTTTAACTTGTTTTTTCCGGATTAACGCATTTTTATTAACGAACCGGAATATTTGAATTTCAATTTAAACTCAAATATTTGAATTTACGAGAGCTCGCCCGTTAAACGGCAACGATATTCTCGCGGAACAGCGCCGTTCCCCGAATTAAAACCTCCGTGAATTATGCACAAACACAACAAACCCGGCCGAATGAAATCCGATAAAGCGGCCGTTAACGAAGGGTGTACTCGATCAGTTTTTAAATCGAGTTGCTCCACGTAACGTCTAACGAACACGCGGGTGTCTGCTCTTACCCGATTTTCACTGGTTCCCTCGCGACGGAGCGTGTCTGGTCGCCGTGTGTGTATCGCAAACGATTCGAGTGGTGGAAAAAATAGGCTCGTCGCACACGCCGTACTCGCGAGGAATACCTGCACGCCACCCCGTAGAAATGCTCGGAGCGAGCGATTCGTAACGACCTCGACGTTTAAACGCGCCGTTGCATCTGCTCGCGCAAAATTAGGGGCGTCGACGCGATCCTCCGCTCTGCTCCGTTTGATTATCGATCCAGCCATAGGAATCGGCCAAGCATCGTGGTATCGCCGCGCAGCCACGTCGGTGTGTACCTTTGCTCTTCCTCCGTACCTATTTTCCTTCGACTTTCCATTCTCTTCCCTGCCCCTCGCCGCGCCACCCACGAGCTTCCTTGCGCCCTAACCCCGTGACTAGTGAACCGTGTAAGAGGCTGCCTGCTTTTTCTAATCTACCTCTACCGGGATTGACGGGCCGGATCGAGCTTTAAGCGTCAATTTACATGTAAGTTTCCGGCCGGTGCCTCGTTCCTAGCGTAATTACGTTCGCACCAGGGGTAATCGTCGCCTGTCTTTACCAGAAAATATAGCAGGCGCGAGTCGCGTCCGATGATCGCGTCTACCATCGCCCGAGAGACGCGTCTTCCGAGCCCCTGTCGAGGGGATTTTATCGATTCTCGGTCTCGTCACCCTCTCTCCCTTTAACAAGCGTTTCGACGCGACCGTGTCTAAAACCCGATATAGGGCTCGTTTCGCCGCTCCGAGGAATCGTTCACGGCGTGTAACGTATCGCGGGATATTTCCAGGATTCCACGGAGCTCGTTCCACGTCTTCGACACACGCTTACTTGCTCGGGGTCGAACTCGAAAGGGAAAATTCGGGGACGATTTATCCGCCGCTAACGCGAGCCCGAGCCAGTAGCCCGAGGGTGCCCGCGTAACCGAAAAGTCTCTGCGAATCGGGTGGCGAAAATTCGACGGCGATTCGCGGGGATAGTCGCGTCGCAACCACCGTTAAAGCCGATGGGATTCCGCGAGAGAGGTCACGGCGAACCATTCGTTATTTCAAGAGTCCTATTGTAGGGTTAATTGATCGCCGAGATGCAGGCGCGGCCTGTTTGCTCTTCCTCTTCTGCCGGTACTCCCGCGTCCGCGCTTTGTCCCTCGTTATTGCACTCTAATAACCGAACCCGCCTCCGAGTCGACGTAGCCCTCGCCTCGAACTTTTTCCAACCCCCTCAAATCGATTTCGCGGCCGAAGAAATAATTCCAACTCGCGAATCGCGAGTGCGCGGTCGAAAATGCCCCGGGTGATTCGCACTCGCCACGGTCGAAACATTCTTCTCGTGTCGCATTTTTAATTATTTCGGTCGCGGCTCGAGCCACCCGCGCACACGTACGAGCGCGCGTCGGCGCGTTGCACGCTCGAGGATTTCATATAAATACCCGAGGGTCAGGAGCGTTTTATTAAAAAGCGAAAAACAGAGGAGAGCAACGGCAGGCAGTCGTGGCATCGGAAATCCTTGCAAATTAATTTCTATCGCGGGGCACAGGGTGGTATCGGTGCACCGCTGGCCCGATTCGCGGCAATATCGGTCGAACGGAAACGGGGGGGGAAAAGGAGAGAGAAAGAGGAAAAAAAAAAGAAGGAAAAAATCGTTGACCATGGTCTACGGCTGTCCTGCTAGAATAGGTATCCCTTCCTTTTCATTTCGTTCTTGCCGCTGTCTCTGATTTGCAGCTCGTGTTTCCATCGGTCCAGGCTGCCAGGCCCGGTGCAACCCCCTCGCGGTGGAAATCACTCGTGCATCTCGCGCGAGCCATGCGCCCTTCCTATCGGTTTCCAATTTTTCTACGTGCGCGTGACTCTCTCTATATCCTCTTTTTCCATCCTCTTCCCTCTCCCCTCTCCCTTCTCCCGCCCCTCTCTCTCTCTCTCCCACTCTTCCTTTTTTGTTTGTTTTCCCTTTCCCCCTTTTCTCTTTCCTTTTTTACGCTTGCGCTTCGCTTCCGCTTTGTTTGCTCCCGTTTGTTTCTCGCGAAAAAGACGACCCCGGCTGTCTAATCGTCGATGGTCGACATCGGGAGTGTTATCGAGACGAATTAGACGCATCGCGAGAACGTACGCGACGAACAATGGATTCGTTAGCGGGCACGGCTTACCCTTACGGCCACCCTTTTGGTCGGGACGAAAAATTTCAGCGAAATTGTACGCGCGTTTCGTCGAAAAGGATAATCCGTAGGAAAGAAAGGAAAACAAAGAGGAAAAGAAAGGGAGAAGAGACGAGCGCGGACGAGTGTACGGCGATACGTTTCGCGAGAGAGAAGAGGCAACTCCGTGAAATATCATGCACGCTCAATTTCACTTTGTCGAAAGTTTCTTCGCCGGTCCCGGTCCCGGTCATTACAACGACGCTTTGTTATCCATCGCCTCGTCGCGTTCGCTCGCTCGTACGCGCGCGCGCGCGCGTCTCGGAGGAGAGTGAAACTTGCCGAAACAGCTCGCGGAAACGTTGGACGACGCGACGTCGGCGAACGGGCTGCGTCGTTTCGCAAAAAAGAAAGCTTGAAACCGAAGGTAGTGTAAATTGAGCTTACAATCCAATCAGCCGCCCCTACCGCGCCGCCTCCGCCGCCTTTCCTTCCCGGTGTCTCGGGCTGCTCGAGGTTCGTCAGCTCGAGAGGCGGAAGTAAAATGGGAGAAAAGGGTGGTGGGAGAGAAAGAGTGAGAGAGAGAGAGAGAGAGGAAAAAGTGGATGAGAGGAAAAAGGAAGAGCAAGGAGAGGGTGGCGGGAAGACGGGGATGGTCAGGATCAAGGAGAAAAGGGTGGATGAGAAAGTGGGAGCGTAGGGCCGCAGAAATAGCCCCGGAGGGTTGATACAGTGACAGCCAGAGAGGCGAGACAGAGAGGAGGAGAGGATCGAGAGAACTCGGGAGCACGCAGATATTTCCAAGTACATTTTTGATGGGATTTTTAAATGAGCCCCAATTGCGTTAAACGCTACGGTGCTCGACTTAAGGCAAGATTTCCTTAAACGATGTTTCAGGTTCTCGGGGATTCTCGTTGGGCCGCCTCGTTAAGGGATGAAGATTAAGCCGACGACGTCTTGTATTTCTTCTTTCGTCGCGGCCTGCTCTCTGCGGCTCCGTATTAAGCTGTCCCGATTTCACCCTTAATCTATTCGAAATCGCGCCGTCCCCCGGCTCCGCCCCTCCGCTCTTCGCCGGAGCGTGAAACTCGGACCGTCGAACGATCGTTGGGTGAAATCGTGACCGGGATACGTGACTGGGAGAGCTGCGATATCTCGAGAGAGAAAAAGAAAAAGGGGGGAAAAAAAATCAGGTTCGAATAAAGGGAAAAGCGTAACGGCGTGTAACGAGGGTTGGCGGCGTGGTGGTTGAGCGAGATCCGTGGCGAAAAGTTGGCGCGTAAATCGCGAGATGGTCAACCAGCCGATGCTTCGTCGCCGCGGAATCGCCGTTGTACTTTGTACTTTACGCGCTGGACGTGTGGGAGTGAAAGAAGAATCCGGAGCGGGAGGCCAGGGAGAAAGAGGGTGGAAAGCGCGGACTGCGAGCGCGCGAGAAGGAGAGCGAGCGGGAACGACGTAAAATAAATTACGGCGAGTTTAAACGCACTTTTACGGCAGCGATGGAGCAGGTTTTACAACGAGAACTTTGAAACCGGCAGTCGGAGGAAAGCGCGGAGAGATACGAGGAGGCGAAACGAGGAGCATCGTTTTATCCTGATGAGCGCGAAAATTGACGCGTCTCGCGGGGACCGTCGGGGCTCCACTGACGCTTTCGTCGTTAATTTAATCGCGAAATTCTGTTCCGAGTAAACACGAGCACCGCGCGAACAACTTTTTCGTTCCGTTTCAGTACCAGCACGACGTCGCCGTCGTTCTTTCTCGACGTACCATTATCCCGGACGGTTGAACCCGTCGAGATCCGTTCAAAATCGTGTCCTTATTTATTTCCGTCTCGCGATAAGCGGGATTTCCAGTTAAATTCGATTTCCATTACCAGATTCGATCCCGTTGCAACGTACACCCTCGCCGTCGTCTTCTAGAATTGCGTCAGGCACTCGGCGGCTCACGGTTCTCCACCGCCCGTGAAAACGGATTTCGCTCGACTGCCGTATCATCCGTAGCAGCCTGTTCCGCCCTCGCACCCCCGCAGGGATAAAAAGGGATACAGAAAATTTGTCCGTCCGTGTTTTCCACGCGATACGAAATTCCTCGCGGGTAATCGATCATCCGTGGCGTTCGAAACGCGTCCGCGATGCCAGCCACCATAAATTCCACGGCCCTCGTGGGTATATTATACTCGTTATGCGCGTTCGATCACCGCCCTTCCCCATTCTCTCCCCCGTTCTCCTCGCTCGCCCCGGAGAGACTCGGTCCGGTCGTTAATAGCTACTTATCGAATTAAAAGTTCGGCGTGCCACGCAATCTCGCGGTGCTAAGAACCTAATTGGCATTTAATCCCGTTAGCAGCGGGGGATGTTAACACCCTCGGACGGACCATCTCTGACCAGTCTCCCTCTCGACGTCGGTCCATCCGCGACGACGGTTCGTGGCCTTTCCGGCATGGCTACGGCCACGGCAAACTATATTCCGTTGCGGCCACAGTATTTTGCGAAGTAATTAATTCCCGGAAAACGAGGCTACCCTCGCGAGCGGGCACGCATACACACGCGCGCGTACCAGCGTGTACGCGTAAACTGCGAGTCGATGAAATTGTTTAACGATGCTTGGCGGCGCGCGCTCCCTGCTTCCGGCGTCGCGGACCGATACACCGAAGCGACATAATTATGTTTGACGAACTTCAACGACATCGTGTCGCGCAATTTACGCGGCGACAAGCGTCCAAATATGATACACGCTGATACCTAGGCATATATTTACAATTTCCCGGCCAACATGCCAATATTCGTGGCTTGTTCCGTTAGGGTTATATCGCGGCACGGGGATGGATCCCGGTTATCGGCCAGCGATAGATGGCTAGGTTGATAGGTAGGTAGATAGATAGGTATATGGATAGGTAGGTAGATAGATAGGTAGATCAGTTGACCGTGGCCGTTCCTCGACGATGCTCGAGCGCGACAGCATGGAAATACGCGTCGCGCGCGTTCGCGGAGATGGCTGCTCGCAACGCGCTGAACTTGCTAACGTTTATTACGCGCTGTCCCGTGGAACGCAATAATTATTCGCTGCTTAACCGCTGCGCATCGTCGAGCCGGGGGGCGCCCCCGCGCTATCTCTATCGGATAACATTACGGTTACAACGATCGCCCGTTTTTCATCCATTCTCTTTCTCCACTCTTCCCTTTCAGCCGAAGCGGCAGGTGTTGCTCGATAAATACCGCGATCCGACGATAGACGATTAAACGCGACGGTGAGGCGGTGGAACGGAAGGAAGGGAGGGTTCGATCGGATTCATCAACCGGACAATGTCAACTATTTTCCTCGCGCCGTGTCCCGCGTCCGTGCGCGATCGCATAGCCACGATAGAGCGCGCGAGATCGTTCGTCCACGTTTTCACCGCGATTCCGGGGGGTAGCTGGCAGAGCAACGCGATCGTCGATAGCGTCGTCGAAACGGTCGGAGATCGATAGACGCGGAGCGGAACCGAACGGAACGGGACGAACTCGCGGCGCGCGATGAAATTTCGCGTGTCTTCGTGGGTCGGTTAACGGATAAACGCGGAGACGCGGAAGAGGCAGGATTTACGGGGGTGAGGGTAAGAGACGTCGAGATCGGTGAGATTGGATCGCGCGGCGCGGAGCGTTTACGCGAGGCGAATCGTTATTCGGTTATCGAGAGAGAATGGATTCATTCACGGCGAGATAAACGTCCAATTGCTCGGCGAGCCATTACGTACGACTAGGCAGCGGTGTTTCGACGCTGGCGTTTATTTATAAACGCGGCGTCAACTTCTGTTTCCGATTGGTAATTGAAACGGCACGACGCGCGACGCCCGCAGCGGTCGGTTAATTCCGGGGGTGAAAACAGCCACCGTGCGAGCGTTTTCGGAATTTCGTGCGATGGTACGTACCACTATCGCCCGCTGCACGACGGACCGTGTAACGCTACGCTACGGTGGTACTTCCATCGACGAACTTGGACTATACCAATGATACGAGAGAGAGAAGCAGTGATTGATTACCTGATGAATGGTCTCGGTCGGTTCCGCAGCGGCGTTGGTTTGGAAGATCGGCGAGGAGTATCGGTGGACGACTCGTCATTCGGTCGATCTTGGATCGGTCTCATCGCTTTTATCGGCAGTCACAGGCTAGAGAGTATCGCGCGTGGATTGGGCGAGATGGGGAAATCGGTGGCGAAGGTGCGATGCGTGGATTGCGGCGGTATCGCTGGGTCGTGGAGCTGCAGGGGTGTCCAGGAGCGGAGGGTCGAGAGGGTAAAGTGCGTGGGTGGCGAGAGCGAGGGGACGGGAGAAAAAAATCTGGCTGGAAGGTAGGTGCGGAAGCGCGTTGAGCCGAGTACGTGCTTTCCTTCGAGAGTTTGGCGCGCGACTGTGCTACTGAGGCCAACCCGAGCCACCATCAACCCTCTTATGGCTCTGTCCCTTCGTTCAAACCCCTCTTTACACCCCTCTCTCTTCGCGCCACTCGTCTCTCCCACCCCTACCGGTTGGCGCTCCCACCAGAATTCCTAGCGTCACATACTCCTCTGTTTCCCTCTCTCAACCCCGTCGTATTCGCCCTCTTGCTCCTTCCGGCTGGTTCTCGCGTAGCCAGCCTCTCTTTCCGTTCCACCGCCCGTTCTTCACCCCTTCTTCATCGACCTCTCCTCTCCAGCGTCCACCTCTCCGCGCAGCTTCATTACACCCTTTCCTCCGTGAGCAGCTTCATCCCCCTTGTCTCTGTGCCACCGACTATCCTACTCTCTCACCTCTGGCCACTTGCTGGGTTACCTACCCCTACCAGCCAATCTCTCTTTCTCTATACCCCTTTCCGCCGCTCTTCGCCACTCGCCGCGTCTCCTTCCTTCCCCATTATCCTTTGTTCTCGCTCTTTTTCACCCGACTCGTTATGTCTTTATTTCACTCTGTCGGCTTTCTTCTACCCCCGATGTTTCGCCGTTCGCCTCTTCTCCGCCATTCGCCCCAATACTCCACACCGTCCTTTCGTCCTTTTATTCCGCTCTTACTCGCCGTTAATCGTCCTCGTCCTCGTCCTCGTCCTCGTCCCTCCGAGCCACGATCTTCCTCCGTTTCGTCGCGACCACCCCGCGTTTTCCCTTCGTTCTCCGTCCCGTGTCGCCGCGCCGTGTCTCCGTCACCGCTACCCTGCAGCCCTTCCTCCTTCGACCCCCGCGTAACCCTGTCTCTGTCATGCAAGCAATCCCCTCCTTCGACCCCGTCGTGAAATCACCAGCGATGTGGACCGGCGGTTAGCGACGATGCGCGCGCCGCAATTCAAAACTGCGGTTAGAAGGGGTCGTGGAAGATAAGGATGAGCCCTAAATATAGCGACATGGTGCTTAAAAGATCCTCACCCCCGGGCCATCGGCTGCTTACCTCGCCTTACGTGCTCCTTTTAGCGCCGCCGCGAGTCCTCCGAACTTCCCGCTCTCGAGTGACCGAAAGCCAATAACCCGTTCGACACGCGTCATACGTGCTTCGTAAATACGGCCAAGCGCTTTCCTACGTACGCTCGTTAATTTTTCCATCGATTGCTAATGGCTCTGCGTTCGAGGGCTCGACGAGTCCTCGCGAGCGCCACCCTCCAACCGCTGCGCACCTCGAGGATCGTCTAAATGTGGTCTAGAGCTGCTCGAAACTGTCGGCGAAACTTGCCTCAACGTTCATTCCCCGGGAAACGAGGCACGCGTGTTTCGCCTCTTAAGATTCCGACCTGTTGAGCCGTGGTCGGGCAAAAACTCCAGTCTGGGTTAGACGAATCGGTCACGTAGGGTTATATAGCCGAGCAACTTGGCCGGTGTGTTTCTCCGTCGAATGGGAAACGCTTTGAAATAAGGGAGGCTTCGAGACGTATATCCGATCTTGTTCCTCCAGCCGTAATTCCACCGGTTCACAGCGGTCTGTGATCAAGCGAGGATTCCGTTGCAGCGATTCCGCCGATGGACAGGCGTTAAACGCTTCCGTTGATGCTAGAAGTGTCGGCTGTGTGACGCGCGTCGCAGCGTGACGCGTGTATAAATAAAGATCGGCTAAGCCTCGTCCTGCTCTGTAATTACGATGGAACTAAGCTGGGTATTCTGCGGATCGGTGATCCTTCGTCCTGGGCGTAGCGCCGCCGTGGTATCTCCGCTCGGACGAAACCAATTTGGAATTAATGTAACGTCCTGCGAAATTAACGTGATGTCCTTCCGGATGGAAGCAGGTCGCCTCCCGATCTTTCGCCGCACTCCAATCGGATCTACTTTCCGTCCACCACCTAGTCCTCCATCTACCCTTCCACGCTCTCTATACGAATCTTTCGTATAGGATCGTCGAGGACGAGGCTGGAACTCTGATTCCTCGCGGTGCGAATTTTCCGCGACCAATATTTTCCGCGCGACGCGCAATTAAGACGAAAGGAAGAGCATTTCCGAAGGTACAAAGGGCCTTTCAGGAAGCACCGCGAGGTCCAACCGCTATCGCGCGAAAGTACCTTTATCCGGGTAATATGAAAGTGGCCTAGAAGCGAGGCTAAGCCCCATTATTAAACCTAATCTACCGCTATCCGCTTCCAATCGTGAGATCAAACCGCAAGCGAAGAAGAAGGCACCGGACCCGTCCGATTCGTCGTCGCTGGCCAAAAAAGTCTCTCGAAGGCTTTTCGCTTCGGCGAGCAACGCGTTAACTCGATCAATCCGCCGTTCTTTCCACGTTCGCTGCTAACGAATGCGAATCACGCGGACGCGTCTGATTCAACGCGGTGGCGGTAAGGTCAAGCCCGCGTCCACGGACAGAGGGATTACTCGCGCGAGATTAGATACTGGATCGCGGTGCGTTAAATGAAAGGCGACATCGGAACAATAAGTACTCCTCTGCTGCTTCACGTACGTGTGCTGGACACCAAACACTCCTCTACTCGTTCTATCTCTTCTCGTTAGCCCGGCGGACGACGTGTTTCACGTGCCATGCGCGACGATACACCTATCCGCGTGCACGAATTAATAATCCGGCGAACCGAGGAAGATTTATGTCCGGCTCGGGCAATGTGTGTGCCACTTGGAAAAAAAGAGAAGCAAAGAGAGGGAGGGAGGGAGAGAGGAGGAAAAATAAAAATAGGAGAGAAATGGTCGGTGCGCTGGACGATGGATAAGCTATGGATAGGTGAAACGAAGTCGCGGATAAAATATTAGCGCGTTTCCGGCGAGTTTCCCGTCGTTAAAATCGTTTTTCTCGTTTTCCCTGGAATCCTTGGGAGACTCGTAGGTCGAGCGACGGGATGAATCGCGACTAGAACGGGCATCGTCTGTGGAATGTCTAACGAGACGCATTAGAGACTCGGCGAACGTCAAACCGTACCAGATTCCGAGCAACGAGCAAGCAACGCGGCAGAATGAAGCCAGTTGGCGGAAACGCAAGAGGCTGGCATCCTATTTCGCATTAGATAGCTATTGTTTCCAGGACGATTGTCTGTGGCAGAGCGTCGACGGTAGGGGATGAAGGGAAACGCATTTTAAATATTCACCGATATCCACGGTTCTCGCGTGGCGCTGTTCTTCGTTCCGCGGGATTGCTAGGCATCGATCGGCTCGCGATGCCCGCTTCGTCCGGAGGAGGCGAGGTATCCGATTATGCGGACACGCCGATCGAACGGCCGCTTCGACCACGCCGCGTCGTTCCGCGGCACCGTGTCACTGCAGCCACGTATAATCGGTTGCACGCGCGAATTCTAATTAGAGCTCCGAGCGTTTGCACCTCTTTCGCGGACGAATCGAGGTTACCGATGTCACCGTTGGACAAATTGCTCTGTCTGCAACGGCACAGTTCACGGAGTGGACTCGTGTACGTTAATTTCCCGAACGCAGCGTCGCGACGAGGGTCTTTGTTCCTCGGGTTGGTTCGCGAGAAATAGATAGAATAAGCAACGAGGCAGCGCGGTATAGACCGGTGAAACGCGACGACTAGGAGGAACGCGAAATTAGGAATATAAAAGGAAGAGAGAGGAGAAAGGTGGTCGGGAGAGCTGGGCGCGAGGCGGAACGCCGATGGTCTGGCCTGGGCGTGGAGAAAGAGAAGAAAGCGAGACGAAAAGAGAGCCGGCACCGGCTACAACCCTTGCCGATAAACCGACACATACCAAACCCTTTCCCCCCCGGTTGACAGTTTACTCGCGGTTCACTTGTCATCGGCAAAGATACAAAGATAATTGGTCATTGGGGTATGCCGTGGCGCGGGTCGGAGCGAGATAGACGTAACCAAGTACTTTGAAGAGGACAAGCACTTTGAACAGATTTGCTTTGGCCGTTGTTTCGGCCTGGTATTTTAGTTTAGATCAAAAGACTGACGCTACTGGCCAATTCAGCCGTATCTAAGCTGCCGACTCTCGGCGTCTCTCTTCTGTCACCGTGTCGCTCCGTGTCCCGTTGTCTATTTATCTCTAACTACGTTTCTCCGGATCTCCACTCGCGTTCGCGCCATCTATTCCGACTCCGTTGCATATATGGAATATGCACTTTGCGTCTCGAGCCTTTGACGCCACGCGTGTAGCACCTGTGCTGACGTGGAGCCGGCAGAGCGCGCCGGAGGGACGCATCGAAATCGGCCGAAATCGTTTCGGCTGCTGGACCCGGCGCCACGGGGCTAATAAGATTTTCCCGTTGTCCGACTAATAGCCTGGATTTCGAGTAATACCGACATTCGTCTCGTTTCCACGCGAGAGAAAACGCGCGAAACGCGGCTGGCAGAGGCGACGACGTGAGCGAGATAAATTCGATTCCACGCCGGTTTTGGTCTCATCCCAGAAATCACCCGAGAAATCACCCCCGTTGCCCTTGGATCCCGTGTCTACGTACGCCTGGCTTTGTACGCATTTTTCACGGACCAGGCTCTAAGTTGGTTTCTCTGTTCCAGGACGATATCGTCGAACGATCGAGCGACTTTTCAGTCACCGAATATAATGCCGAGGACAGAAAAGACGCGAAGAAGAGGGAGAAGCCGGGGCTGGAATGGGGAGCGATGAAAATGGTGCTACGAATGACGACGAGGTTCGGGAGGCGGAGAAGCGGCCACCAGTCGAGCCTAGGACATGCATGGTTCGCAGATTTGCATCTCAATGGCAAGTAATATAAATTACACGTAATTACCCGGCCGTTCGAGAGAGCCGTGAATTTTATTCCGCGCTATTTCGAGGCGCAGTCACTTCGCGTGAACCGTGACTGCGTTGCGGTTCTGGCCGAAGATCGTTTCGGATCTCTGAATTTAACCAACGCCGAATTTAACCGTGCCGAAAGATTCGCGAAATTTTCGGGGATCGAAATTTTCTAACGCGAGTCGCTCTTTCATTCGCCGTTTCTTCGGACTTTACGAAAAGTACGGGCGAATGGCTGCCCGACAACGCGGCGCTGGCTTCGTTATTTAACGCGTCGATTTACGATTACAATCGCGGCGACGTCTGCGGCTTTGTGAGTTACAAGAAAGTTTTTCAGCCAGTTAAACCATCCAATTATTGTTCGCGCTTTCCAACTCTAATAATAAACATCGAGTGCGATAACGAACCCCATTCCAGACGCCAAGTAACTGTAGCGGCCGAGCGTCTTCCGCCAGTAACGTATCTAGACTGCGAGGTGCTCCATTGTCGTTCTTTCCCTTCCAGTCTCGTGCGAATCAGCGACGCGGCATTATTTATAAACAACATCGTAGACGTCCATAAAGGGAGAAGCAACTTGTAACCTCGCGCTTTTAACGCGCCAGATAGACCCGGTTTCGGTATCGGTATAGACAGAGTCGTAACCCGAACGTAACCCAGAAAAATTCGCGTTCTCGCACCTGGCGATTCTTCCACTCGAGAGGAAGCTTAAAGCGAGCCGCGTGTCCGGTCCCGGCTGAACGGCGAGAATCGGCGAAAGGGATGCATCTCTTGGCTACCCTACGCTGTTGGCCGACCGTTTCGCGTCCCGGGCGATAGCATCGCGTGGCGTTTAATCTTTCAACTTTTTCCTCGAAATGCCCGACGGTGGAAGTTTTCCAGTTTGCCGGGAGGAAGTAAGCCGGCTGAGCGGCCGCTAACTTCGATGCTCCGACTCCTTTTTAATGTTTATGCTTTCGAGGCGCTTAACGCGCCGCTTCCATGAATATGGCTGCGAACGAGCAGACGGCCGCGGAGTTTTACTCGCCACGGGCCGCGACTGAGATAATTAGAGAAATATCGCTTAATAAAGTTCACTCGATGTTCGAGCAGCCTGTACAGGGGTGGGTAGCGGGCTAGAGGCCCGGGGGTTGCACCTGATCCTGGCTCCGCGCCGCTCCGCGCCGCTCCAGCTCGGCTAGGCCGCCGCGACCTGTGCGCGCCTCTCTTATTTTGCCCCCGTGCACTCTCTCTCGCGCGAGCCACGACGATGGCAGGGTTTACGCTGAAAACACGCACGCCGGAGCACAATCGAAACTTCGCTAAGTGCCTGCCAACGGCTCGGATTAGTCGAGCCCGGTTACCTTCTCCGGCAGGAAACACTTGTAATTACACGAAACTCGAAGTTTCTCTTACTTTGATTTCAATCTAGCCCGCGTGCAGCGACGCGTAAGGTGTCGTTTAGCAACTTCCAAACGAATAATCCATTCTCGGCCTCGTTGCGAGATTATTCCGGTTGCTGCCCGGATCGTTCGTTAGCTACGCGAATCGTTCATATTTTGTCTCACCCTGTGTATACATCTCCACCTTCACCTTCGTCACCGGTTCCGCTTTTTTGTCTCCCCTTTTCGCCTCGTCGTTTCTAGATCAACGCATAACACGTTTAAACGACGGGATTTTAATGAGAGTTCGCCCGGCGACGCGGGGCAAGGCGGCGAGGAAGGCGACGAAGGCGAAACAAGGATTTCGAATGGAGAAGCTACCGATTTTAGAAGCTATAAGTCAACCCCGACGCGCAATTATCCCCCCTTCGGGCGCCGGGAACCCTCTCTATCATCGTTCGCCACGGGATTCCTGCCGTGATTCGACCCCGCAGGGTTATAACTTCTGAAAATGACGAAAAAAGAAAGAGATGCCGAGGTAAATAGAACGCGAGGAAAGGAGAGAGAGAGAAAGAGAGAGCGAGAGAGACTCGTCGTACCAGGCCACCTTATGGACCCCGATCTCCGCGAGAAGTCGATCGTTTCGAAATCGCGAGCATACCAACGATACACGCCCGATCCTCGTCCGAGATCGATGGATCCGCTCGCCTCGGAGAGACAGTGAAAACTTCGAAATTTTCACCGCCGACGACTTCGTTTCCCTATTCAACAGGTATTCGAGATTCAACTTTCTATTTATCGATCATCCTCATAACGTATTACTTCGGGCGTCGAAGAGGCTTTGCCCGAGCAACCGGCAAGGAAACTTTCCTTACAGAGGCGCAATAAAGCCACGACGGATTTATCACGGATAAAATTCATCGGAGACCAAAGCACGGATGGAACGGTCTAGAACGATCCTAGGCACGGAGAAACAATTTATACGGCAGTGTTCTAACGAACTCGGAGCTATCGTACGCGCAGCAGGAAGTCCTGGAAACGCGTGCCGGTGAGCATTGTCCCCGTGCTCGAAATCCGACCGCGTCAACCGCGACCCGAAGGGGTGATCCCCGATTCGAGGTCGAATCTCGACGGAAAGGGCTGTAACGTGGACGCGCGCTAGCGTGACTGCCGCGACTGATATCGGCTGGTAAAGTAAAGGCTTTGACCCAGGCTTCGTATGTAAATACGCGTCGAGGTCTTCTCTCGCCTACGACCATGCCTACGACCATGCCCACGACGCCTTGCCCGGACTCTAGGGTTCCATATCGATCTAGCAGCGCGTCCGAGTTGCCGCCAGTCCTAGAGGAAGAGGAACGAAACGAGCTACCGACTCCATCGAGGATTCGACGTGCACCGACCCGGAGACGTATACACAGAGACGTTAGTCGGATTTCCTACTAGCAGGATAGCACACGTTCAGCGAAATCGTTCGATCTTTCTCCTATCGAAATTTTCCTAGTTATTTCTAAAAGCGACTCTGGTCAAGGACCAAGGCTCGCAGAGTGCCAGGCACAGCTCGATCACGCGGCCATTCCCGATTTTTCGGTTAAAGCGAAAGAACGTTTCTGGTCCAGCGGTTGGAACGGTGCTCGATTAAAATTAAACGAGGCCGGCACGATCGATCGGTCGGTTTTTCGTGTACATACGTACAACTTCAGCCTACGTGTCGATGAATCGCGTCCTATTTACGGTCAGTTTGGAGGCAACGAGGACGAGGGTCCGGCGCAAAGGGCTAAAAAATATGTAGGAGACGATGACGACGACGACGTCGCCGACAACGAGCAAGCACACATTCGTCCGTGGAACTAACCGAGGGGTTTAGTGTATCCATCCGGAAACGCCTGGACGGCCACACTTTACCCTGCCTGCGTCATTACGCTCGCGCACCTTTTCTTTCGCACTTCCGTCTAATTGCTTTGCTTACGTGCCAAGGGTAGGGGGACAGGGTGTCACGTGCCGCGGCTGCACGACAAGCAGTTCCATTACTTAAAACCGGATCGCTGGAAAATTTTCCGCGCGTTCTCTCTCTCGTCGAACGCTTAATCGCGCAGACAGACGTACCTTCAATTTCGCTCCGCGCAGCTCGCTCCCTCTTTTCTCCGCCATCTTCCTCCATTTCCTCGTCGTCTCGCGACCGCCGTCGAAAAAGACCACGGTTCTCCTCTGCCACGAGCTCTCTCGTCGTTTCTCTCGATCAGACGAGAATCTACGTCCGATCGCTTCCACGCCGATCGAAATTCCACGCGTCACGATGGCAGAGGTTAGCGCGGCGATTAATGCGTACGATTGACCGCGGATGACCGTGTCTGCATGGCACGCGACGGCCGACGTGTCATCGGGTCAAAGGACAACGACAGACTGGCCGATCCACGAGTGCTGGCCGTCGTCGACGACACGCCGTCCTTTGGCAATAAAACGTGACGCACCGTCGAAACACAGAAGAATCGCGCTGTGCCCAGCGTGCCACGGCTCTGTAACTATGCCGTGAGTAACCGTGACGGGAGCGGCCTTCCGGGTGAAACCGGATGTTCGTTGAAGTCTATTACGCGTCGCTGTTCAACATTGTGCAATGTCGCCGTTCGAAGAGTTTGTTGAAATTTAACTGGAACCCGAAGAATGGCTCCAGAGTGGCTCGTTGAACCTCGCTCGAGGAATTACTCGTGCTCCATTTTTTCCCCCTTCCCATCCATCGCCGATTTCGCGCTAGACGTCTGTCTTCCCATCGACTTTTCTCACCTGCTCTCCTCGGTGCCTCGAATTTTCGTTCGCTCCTGGATGTTATCCACTCTGTACAGGCCAATCTGTTTATTATACCAAGCGGAGCAGGCAGCGTCTCGCGTCTTGGCGATTCAATCAGGAAGTGTAGAACGCCCCGGTTCTTCCTCTGAAAATTCGTTAAATCCGTCGAAGAGGGGAGAGGAGGTGCTCTCGTTACAGGTGTACAGAAAAGTTTTGCCCGTGGTAATTTCCTCATTTTCCCGGGCGTAACGCGCATTAAGTTATCGAAGAGGGTGGAGGAGAGGATTTGATACACGGTGCTAATCCACTGGAACGTAGGAATTTTCGATTTTTTCCCGTCTTCTTTTCCCATTTTACATTTTCCCCCGTCTTTTTTTTTTTTTCTTCTTTTTTTTGTCTCTTTGGCCGATCGAGCATTCGGGACGAGAAACGTTGGAATTGGTCGAACGAACGAGAAAGATGCGGCGATAGAGCCGGGCACACCGGTGGCCGTGCTCCTCCGTTATATACACTGTCACAAACTTAACCCGACAATAGATCGAACTGACGCGAATGGTCGGCAGGAAGCGCTTCCCATTTCGTTTGTGAATAGCTACGCGCTCACACGTTTCGAGTTCTTGTGTTATATCGTGGAATGAACGTAGCGAACCGGATCGCCCTAGAACCACGCATCTCCGGGACCTGTGTTGCGGAACAAAAAATCCGGTCATCCGATTTGATCATCCGCCATCGGTGCGGGCGCCTTTCATAATCGGACGTGTCGCGCGATCAGGTACCCGTGTCCTAATCGGCCAGCGTCGACCATGCCATTCGCCGATCATCGATTTGCCCCGATTCGACTGGCTAAAAAGTCGCGATGTTGCGCGAGGATTTGCATAACGTCTGCTCGTACGCGGCGCGCCGACTGAATCTCGATCTTTCCGGGAATGGGGTGGTCGGGGCCGAAAGGCAGCCGTCGAAAAGTAGCGATTCGAAGTGGCGTCGCGGCGGGAGTCGGAGTTTTTAAATGCAAACTTGATAGCATGAATAAAAGATTTCGGCCAGGTCGCCGGGTGCGCGAATGCCAATGCGATCTGACAGCAACCTAACCGTATTACGAACGGTAATTGCCGATGTAGAACGACGATGATTGTCGACGAGACGAGTGCCTGTGTACGCGTGTACTGCGATTCTTCTTTTCTTCGCGTCGCCGTTAGGATTCTCGCGTGTTCAAAGACCAAGAGGACCCGTCACAGGCTCGATCACCGATACGCCGATCCTTTTTTCCGTGGAAAGGAAAACGGCGGCGAGAGCGAAGGTTTAAATTGAAGTAATTAAAATCCAGGCATAAGAGGGGCGACGGAAAGTTGGCTATTGTCAGGAGGGAGCGTGCGCCTTGTTAAATTTCTCGGTCGAGCGCAAGTCTCTATTCCAAGTGGAGCGAAACGGATGGCCAATGGCCAATGATGACGCTGCGTCCTTCTTCCGCTTCCGCGGCTTCCTCCTCGTTTCCCTTCGTCGACTTTTTCGGTACCCTTTCTGCTCCTTTTTTAAGGTCTCCTTCGCCCGCTTTCTCGTCCGCTCGTCCTCGTCGCCCTCTTTTTCTTCCCGCGGATACCATCTCGTGGGAAATCCCTCGAGGAGCAGGCATAAAGAGCAACGCGACTGACGTACGAAAGCAACGCGGGCACGGTGATTTCCGGAAAATCCTGCCCGCGGGTCGTTCGAATTTTCGAAATTCGTGCGATCGTGCCGCGAGAGAAACGGGGACCCAGTCACGCTGAGATCGATCGAGGGAACTTCTTCTTTCAGCTTCGGTTTTAAGTAGCTTTAGCTTTAAGCCGATGATTCCATGTCCCCGCTGTCGTTGGCAGACGGCAACAGGACGCCCGGCCTCTAGCGATACGTTTCCAATATTCCTCGACGCCTCGTTTGCATTATGTCGCTCGCGGAACTATTGACATCGACAACGGGGACGATTCGTTCGTGGTCAAAGGAATCGGTTGGATTGACATCGGATCGTGTTATTTGCTATTTATTATCGTCGCGCTGAAAGCATCGCTCGTTTCCATTTCGCAAAGTAGGCGAGCGAGCGCCGTTAATCATCGGGGCTTCGCGAATGGAAATCGCTTTCGAATCCTATTTAACCCACACCCCTGCTTCCTCTTTTCTCCATTTTTATTTCCCCCCGGTTTTTTTCCCTTT
>NW_016909752.1:290820-319940 GCF_001483705.2 Eufriesea mexicana
TTCCCCCCCCCCCCCTCCTCTCCGTACTTTTTTTCTTCCATTCCGACGCGTTCTTGTTTTTCGAAATTCCGCTCGTCGCACGACGTTTTATATTAAACACCGGCTGTTTATTCGCAGCGATACGGGATGATGAAAATAACCAAACCACCCCTCGTCCCACCCCCGGCGAATATTATCACCGGACGGATATTTCGTTTTCCATCGGCCGATTGAAGTGCGCCCGTTGCTCGATATTCGCGCAAATAATCATATCGAACTCGCGCGTCAGAAATTTCTCGCAGCCTCCGCTCTGTTCCGCCGTGGCTTCGGAGGTTAACCCTTCGTTTCGTGCGGGGTGAACGGCGTAGGGGTAGGAGGCGAGGCTTTTGACATCGTGTCATCGACTGGTCGTATCGGTTACACGCGCGCATTTCGCTCGTTTATAAGCGGAACGGAGGCGAGAAATTCCGAAATGCCGGACGGCGTTGATTTTTCCTGCTCGTCCTGTTATTCGTCCGACATTTACCGCTGCACAATCGGACGCAATTAAAATTATTCATCCCCCGGTTCGATTTAAAGCGCCGAAACAGCGACAGGTGAAAGAATATGAACGCTTCGCGGAAATTGAAATAATTCCTACCGAAGCGTCGGCATGATGGGGGTGGATTACCTCGCGGGGTTGTTGCCGAGGTATGGCTGGTTCGAACGACGTGGCGGGCTCGTAAAATCAATCGAGCCTAAAAGTACAAGTGTCCCGCTTTCCGAGATAATAATTCGATATTCCGAGTTGGGGGGAAAATAAGGAACGCGAGAGGTGATCAGTGCTGCGCAATGCAGACTTACCGTGGAATCTTCCTTCGTTGGCTATCGTTCACGATGGTTTGACAACGTTTCAGGCATCGAGCAGAATTTTTCAGTGATAGATTAACACCAGGTGATAAAGTAAATTGATATTCAGTGGTAATTTGATATTCCATCTACGTGTTGGAAGTCTATGTACCCAGGCATAGGTGTGACATCCAGTGGACGGTTGGCATTTTGAGTGCCTTTTGTTTTTTCCTGACTCAAACGTAACCGCAGAGACCAGAGACCAGTTACCAGAGAACAGTTGTACCACTGACACGTGTTTTGTAACAAAGAATTACGAAAATAATACCACCAGGCGTGATTTATTATATCAAAGAACTCCAACAGATGCAAAATTTCTTCCGTTTTATTGTCACGTGTTAAGTACCTGTTAAACGAGTCTGATAAGTAGCCAGTCGGAAGGAACGAGGGTGTAACAAGTCCATCTCCTCTGACGTGAATTTTCAGAAGCTTCGAATATCTCCCTCACCTCTGAGCTATCTCGAGTGTCAACTTATCAGACCTGTATAATACATGTGCAGACTGCAAATGGTGTCGTTTTGGCATGAATCGAGTCTGTCAGCCGATACGACGATCTACGATTATGCTGCGTCGTTGGAACCAATTGCGCGGCTTATTAGAGCGACGTAGAAAAATAAGACTAAGAAGAACTAGACGGAGAAACGCGATTATAAACGGGGCTAAGAGGTGACTTCGTCACCGTTGACCGCCACTCGAAGACTCTTGATTTGATTAATATCCAGCTCGAGATGCGCGAACGTCTCGTCGTCCTCGGTCTGTCTAAGGGTTCTGACATCCATTGATACGATTTCCTTCAAAGCTTGCGGCCGTGGTACCTGTAATCGGCGAGTAAGAGGATTCAAGTCCATCCCCGATGCAACATCGCGACGCATACTCGACGCTCGCTTTGATTATCCGTCGTCTTAAGCACAAACGTCGAAACGACGCACTGTTAAGCGAAACGGGAATCCCGTCGCATGATTAATAACGTAGTTACCTCTGGATGCTGTTGAAGCCATTCCACGAAACCTCTCACGCTTCTTAAATCCATTATATCCTTCCAAACCACCTCCATCGTTTCGATATCCCTCGGCACGTTCTCGCATTGCAGCCATTTCTTTCGTACCTGATTATTGGGCGGCACGAATCGAAGCTTCCTAGGCAGGGCGGTGCCAAAAGCTTTTATTTCCGGGGCTCTTTGTTCAGCTCTCGCGTCCCTCATCACGTGCTTCTTCGTCATCGCGAGCCTGCTCGCGCTGGGACGGTTTCTCGTTAAGGCTACCTCCGTGGGCACCACTGGCATTTCTTGGATCGACACCTGTTCGAAAAGAAACGGAAAGGAGGGGCGGGGGGAAACAAAAGGGAGACATAGAAAGAAATAAAATAGGAAAATAGGAAAGGAAAAGCAAGAAGTAAAGTATTCAGACGCAATTAAGCGAGACAGCTGAACAAACTTTTCGCGAGATCGGAATGGAAGGAAATGCTTCTACTTGGAAACGTGCTGTTCAAAGTAATTAGAGATACCCGTCCCGATATTTAACAAGAATTAAATATTCTTCGATCGTGCAGAGTGCTCGCCGCCGTGAATAATCTGCTCCGCGAGCCGGGTAAATATTAGGCGGATTAAAAGCTGTCTCGATAGACAAGCAGATAAGGGAGCATCGGCGTTATTTCTCTTTAACCTGCATCGCTCTGCTCGCTTCCGCGCTGAAATCGATTTCGAACATGTCCCGGAGAACCTCCTCGTCGATGGTGTTATCTGTCCCGCCTAAAGTTTCGACCCACTGGCAGAAGTCTTGACATATCTTTTTCATCGAGTTGTCGGCTCTCATTTCGAGCGTGGCGTCCGGATCGTAGCCCTCGAGATCCCGTTTCTTCAAAGGACGCCACGTAACCACCTGCCGCGTAAACATATTATTTTTCTTATTTTCACCTTTACCTCTTTTTCGTCTATTCCCTCTCTCCCGTCTCGCCTCGCACTCCTCTCCTTCCATTCTCCCCCGACCTGTCGTTACGAGATTACTCTATCGCTATCAATCCTATATCGCACCTTACGTCTCGGTTTCACCAGAAATAGAGCGTAAGGATTGTATCTACGACGACCCACTTTCTCCTTCTCATCGAGCGATTCGGAGTCTCTCGGTGTCGGTGGATGTACCTTGATAATTATAAAAAAGGCTATCTTTAAAAAGATGAACCGAAGTGGAGCAACTTGTTGAACTATAAATAGTGAGCTTATGATCGCGTGCACGCTGCAACGTCTGTATCCGAAGCAGACGAAAGACACTAACGTACCAGCAAACTGTCGCGAGTGGACGAGAGATCGTCGTTGGATCGTGGCTGAACGATCTCGTTCGTATCGTGAAACATGGCTTCCATTTTCGGCAGAACTTCCGGCATCCCCAGAAGAGGCGCTACGAGGTTGTAGGTCTTTAGAGGCAGGACCCGTCTGAGGAGTCTGGTGTTGCACACGGGTGGCTGATCGGTGGAAAAGGCTAAGTCAGAGGGGTACTTGTCGGGATGCAAATAACGTTTGGAATCTACCAATAACCTCGTCAGGTTCGCTATCGTGTTATTACGATTTCTCGCGCTCGAGTCATCCTTCTCGACACCCTTCGAGAGGCGTTCCGAGAATTCTTTGCACAAGCTGTTCAACATGTCCGTGGACGAAGCGTTCTCCTCGAGGGTCTGCAGCACCTCCGTCACCTCGTCGGCACGAGTAAGCGGTAATTTCAGCCGTGCCATGGAAGGATCGCTGGCGAACGGTGTTTTTAAAAGGCCATCGCCACGAGTCTCGTCCAATTCTCGTAATGCGTCCTTTGACGCGTCGCGATACGTTTCCGTGCTATTGGGCGCTGGCTCCGTTGGCACGGAAAAGCTCGAGAAGCTGGTTTCCTTTCTGAGCACGCGTCGCTGCTCCTCCGCGTCTGCTTCCGCCTTGCCAGGCGTCAGTTTTTCAAGGACAGACTTTGCCTTTGTCAGAGGTGGCACAGGTCTCTCCTCGTTGCCTGTTTTCCTCTTCTCTAGCCCATCTTTGGGCACGGATCTCGGTTTCTCTTGAACATTCTCTTGATCGCCCAGCGAAGTGCTTTTCCTCGAGGTTGTCGACTCGAGGAAGGCAATTCGATCCTGCAGAGTCGTCGCTTTTCTGTTCCTCAGAGCTCGCAGGGGTTCTAAACTGGGCCTGAAGTTCGTGGGAGCGTGACAGGGTACCAAATATTTCGACTTGCACGGATTGTCGCTGATCGAAACTGCGATCGAATCCCCTTCCTCGGAGCTATCGCTGCGAAACGTGGAAGGAGCTATGGCTCGTTCCACAGATTTATCTCGCGTCACACATTTCGCGTCTCCTAAATTTCTCGATATCGTGTCATCTTCTCGTCGATCCTCTTTGTATCTCTTCGTAATCGCGTTACGCGAACACTCTGACCCTGGAGCACTTTCTTGCTCCACTGCGTCCACTAGTTGTTTCTGCAGTCGCTTCTCTCGGACAGAGGAAGCGGCATCCTCGGCTACTCGACATTCAGAGACGTTGGATTCCAAGTCGGTTGTCACGTTTCTAGCCTCGACTTTGTCGATCGATATTTCTTCCGCCTCGTTTTTCAAGCTCGGCATGCTGATCGAACTGGAGTCGCTGCCTTCGGACGAGTCTTTAAGCGAAGCCACTCTGGCGCGTTCTGCATCGATGATCCTCTGTAACGCGGTTCTAGGTAGAGATATCTTTCGTTCTAGAGGAGTCTCAAACGGTTTGTACATGCACGCTAAACACCTGTCGCGATTCTTCCGTGGGAAACTGGATAATTCTGGAATCGCTGATAAAATGCGATTGGAAGAAGGCTCCCAATTATCCGGGAATGCGAATTCGGGACTTGGACCCGACGCGTAACGCGATTCCGTGAGGATAGTCCTCGATGTTTCTTCGTTGGATCTCGATCTTGAGCTTTCGACATCGGTACGCGAAGACTCTGCGTCTTCCAATGATTTTTGCTCAGAAATCGTTTGTATATCGCGCATGTAAGAGGATTCTTCGTCTCTCTTATACGTGTCGAAGCTTTCGATCATTGGCAGGTCATCCTTTTCGTCGGCACTCGCGAAAAATTCGTCGTGTGATTTTAAAAATGACTTTTCTCTCAGACGATCCCTGGACTGGAGTTTAAAGTCTAGGTTTTTGTTCTTCGTTACACGCTTCAATGCCTTGTAAGCGAAACGAGCTGAATATTTTAAAGAATCTTCATCGGTTAACGTCTTTTGACTTTCCTCCTTAATTCGATTTATTAATCGATCTGCCGAAGGTTTCTTGTCTTTTGTCTCGGTGATTTTACGTCGAGACCGTCCACTGATCCTCGACTGCTTTTCCTCCTGTATCGAGTCCTTTAATCCTAAATGTTTCCGTAACTTCTTCAGCGTTAATTGGGGATCTGTCGTCCCAGAGTATCTACCAAGAATTGGAAGAGTCGAGGAACTTTTGCCTTGTAACTTTGGTTCATTTTGGACACTGAAAGAAGTCCGAATATGATCCACTTTACCACGGGGAGTTTTGCGGAAACTGGGTTGAGGACCTTGGGTATCTAATTTCGGGATTCGTACAACTTCAGACGGTGTTGCAAGATAGCTCGTTGTATCCGGAGCTTTTGGAGCAGCGCGGTATGATGTCTTTAATATCGTTCTTGGCAACGATTCCGTGTCGTCGCGATTTCTCGTCGATCTAAGCTTTGATCCTAGGGGAAGCAAGTTGTGCAGAGAATTATCGGACGCATCGCGATCATCTGTGAGAGAGTCACAGGGAGAATGACAATTAGACACTTTGCTCTCGATGTCTGAGTTGAGGTTAACAAATTTGGAACGGTTTTGGGGGAAGGAGTGATAGGATAGATAAAGGAAAGGGTTTCTTACTACGATCAGCCTCTTCTGCTGGTCGTCACAGAATTTCTCCCAATATTTCTTCGATTTTGGAATCGGGTATTCCCATCTACCATGTACATGTTAATTAAATTCAATTATTGTGAAATGGAATTTCTTTTCTAGGATTCACATACCTTTTACCGACGAGTTTTGAGCTTCTGTCACGCTGATCGTACACTTTGTGTTCTCGTTTGCAAGAGATACTCATATTGCAGGAATTTCGTGTGAAGTAAATGCTTTTCACTTCGGCAGATGCAACGAATGATTACTCGAAAGAAATTTCCTTCTCAAAACCAACCATGAAGTCCACATTTATGTAGTTCTTCTCTTGGTATTTCCACTATCGATCAAACAAATTTTGACTAAATTCAGGACATGCGTGTACATACAGCTAGGTTTCAGAAAGACATTGGATAAGGTAATGTTATCTTGCGTGGATACAGAGCGGGAACTTTCTACCTTATCGACGAAAGTTCAATGTTCTCGGTTGTAGCTGTAATAGTTTCTCTGGTTTGGTTTGCAATACCGTTAATACCTTACAGTTTTTCCACCATTACCGAAATAAGATAGATACAATGTTGGTATGATAGATTTTCTACTGTAACGATAAAGTATCAGTACAAAGTAAACTTGGCTTAATTTACATTGCACTGCAATAGTTATAAGTGATATTACATTCCTAAAATTAAAAAATACTCTTATAATTTTAGGTGAATAGTAAATGTATAAATTTAATACGTAGTTATTATATTCCAATTATCGAATTTCACAAAATCTTATTCGATATCGATAAAGATGTCGTCTGCGCATGCGTAAATCCTTGTCCAGCCGCGCATACGTGAGTCCTTCACCAGCTGCGCATGCGCACAAGCTCGTCTACGTGTTCGTTTTGTTACGCCATTTCGGGAATGCGTTGTAAAGGAATTCTGGTAAAATGAGACCATTTTTATTGTGTGACGAAATGTGATGAACATTTAATGTGCAGTAATGTTGCTATCGTATTGCTATCAACACGAGGGTGCTGTGGCACGGTGGAAAAGACAACGAACTGTAAGTGGGACTGAATTTATGATTCTTTATATGTTTCATCGCGTCGTAGGAGGAATAGTTCGAAACAACGCTAGTACAATTTACAATCCCTTACAATTTATCATTCTTGTGGCGATAATGGAGCAAATTACAAGAAAAGTACATTTCTATGATAAATGTGTCGATTTAAGTCAATTCTCCTTTGTATTTTGTTTGTATTATTTCTATAGTGTATAAAAGACTAATTATATAGAATATATGTAGTAATCGGTAGACATTTTTATTCACCTGCGCGCGCATAGGAGTGGCTACGTGGCTAGCCACATGCAATATACGTTATTCAAGGCAGACAAATTCAGAATCAATCTTTAATTATTTCAAACATTGTCATTATCGCCATAAGTACTATTAATGGTTTTAATTATTCTTTTATCACACTACAAAAACTTCGTTAGTTTGACAATCTGGCCATTAAATATTCGAAATAATGTATAAGCAGAAAAACCATATGGAATTGCGTCATATTTTATACGTATTGCGTCATATTTTATACGTAACGAGTTTTGTGTAATATATTTGACTACGTGTGTGTGTGTGTGTGTGTGTGTTAGTATCTTACAGATAGAACGTAAAGGCATATGCATCAGACGTAGGATCACATATAAGGTTTTTTCTTTTATTTTGACGTACCATGTACGAAATAAAGTGACGGGGGGGGGGGGGGGGGATATTTAGTTGAAATAGGATTGCACATGCAGTTTTCTAATAGTTTTATCAATTTCTCTTCGATTTTGACGTGCCGGCTGCGAAATAAATTGACGAGAATAAAAATCGTATAATCGTAATGCGCAATTACGTAATATCGACTGTAGATTTTAGATTTCGATCATAGATTGGAATATTTAGTTGAAATAGGATTGCACATGCAGTTTTCTAATAGTTTTATCAATTTCTCTTCGATTTTGACGTGCCGGCTGCGAAATAAATTGACGAGAATAAAAATCGTATAATCGTAATGCGCAATTACGTAATATCGACTGTAGATTTTAGATTTCGATCATAGATTGGAATATTTAGTTGAAATAGGATTGCACATGCAGTTTTCTAATAGTTTTATCAATTTCTCTTCGATTTTGACGTGCCGGCTGCGAAATAAATTGACGAGAATAAAAATCGTATAATCGTAATGCGCAATTACGTAATATCGACTGTAGATTTTAGATTTCGATCATAGATTGGAATATTTAGTTGAAATAGGATTGCACATTCAGTTTTCTAATAGTTTTATCAATTTCTCTTCGATTTTGACGTGCCGGCTGCGAAATAAATTGACGAGAATAAAAATCGTATAATCGTAATGCGCAATTACGTAATATCGACTGTAGATTTTAGATTTCGATCCCAGATTGGAATATTTAGTTGAAATAGGATTGCACATTCAGTTTTCTAATAGTTTTATTAATTTCTCTTCGATTTTGACGTGCCGGCTGCGAAATAAATTGACGAGAATAAAAATCGTATAATCGTAATGCGCAATTACGTAATATCGACTGTAGATTTTAGATTTCGATCATAGATTAGAATATTTAGTTGAAATAGGATTGCACGTGCAGTTTTCTAATGATTTTGTCAATTTTTCTTCGATTTTGACGTGCCGCCTGTGAAATAAATTGACGAGAATAAAAATCATGTAAACGTAATGCGTAATTACATAATATCGACTGTAGATTTTAGATTTCGATCATAGATTAGAATATTTAGTTGAAATAGGATTGCACGTGCAGTTTTCTAATGATTTTGTCAATTTTTCTTCGATTTTGACGTGCCGCCTGTGAAATAAATTGTCGAGAATACAAATCATGTAATCGTACTGCGTAATTACGTAATATCGACTGTAGATTTTAGATTTCGATTATAGATTGGAATATTTAGTTGAAATAAGATTGCAAATGCAGTTTTCTAATAGTTTTGTCAATTTTTCTTCGATTTTGACGTGTCGCCTGCGAAATAAATTGTTGGGAATACAAATCGTATAATCGTAATGCGCAGTTACGTAATATCGTCTGTAGATTCTAGATTTCGATCGTAGATTAAAATATTTAGTTGAAATAGGATTGCAAATGCAGTTTTCTAATAATTTTGTCGATTTTACTTCGATTTTCTCTTGCCGCCTGCGAAATAAATTGTCCAGAATACAAATCTTATAAACGTAATGCGTAATTACGTAATATCGACTGTAGATTTTAGATTTCGATCGCAGATTAAAATATTTAGTTTAAGTAGGATTGCAAGTGCAGTTTTCTAATGATTTTGTCAATCTTTCTTCGATTTTGACGTGCCGGCTGCGAAATAAATTGACGAGAATACAAATCCTATAAACGTATTTTGTAGTTACCTAATATCGATTGCAGATTCAAGATTTCGTTTGTCCATTGCGATATTTAGTTTAGTATCTCGTTAATAGAAGGTAAAGGGTCACGAATCATATGTGTGGTCATATATAAAGTTTTTTAATATAACGGGCATTAAACGCTTAAACCTCAAAGCGATTGATATCGATTTGTACAGATTAAACGTAGTTCTATTTTCATTTTTTTTCTCCCCCTTTGACTGAATCGTCGCTTTTCATAATATTTCAGCCAAGTTCTCCGATTTTCTTTCCCACCATTTGAAATACCGCGCTGAAACTTTCCTGCAGATTTCTCTGACTGACGCTAATGACAAAAATTCGAATAGGAGATTACAATTAATTCGTCGAGCGATCTGAAGTATTACGTCGGCAAAGCCGCTGCTCCCCTTGCACTTTAAACTTCTTCGCGAACATTTATTTTATCTTCGACTGCCTTTTGTTCAATAAAAATCAACTCTCGAGTCTTCGGATTACAATTACGTCTTTTGATAAAAATCACCATTGAACTCGGTAGTTCGTTCAATGTCTTAATAAATCTCTAATTCTTTAGAAATTTTCAATTCCAACTGTCCAACTTTAACTTCTATTTCCGGTCTACGTTCGAAAATATAAAAATTACCAAAGGGTAGAAGCAGCAATGAAATAATTAAATTCAACGTTTCGTTTTGAAAGGAGTCTCGTGCAGCGATGCAGGGCACGTATGCAGGATTTTTATCCGTTACTTATTATTTATTATTCACCAATTATTTACTTAATTATTGACGACCAAATCGCATCATTCAGCACACTTGGGAGAACATAGATGACTTCCGGTGGTAAATGGAATCGAGTCGCGTTGAAGGCGGACGCTGGAATATTTGGGATTTCATTGACCAAGTCGAAACTCGTTCACCTGGTCTGATCCTTTCGCGGTTTCATTCTATCTGTCGAACGTCAGTCACGGCCAACATCGATTAATCCACTTTACAGATCTAAATAACGTTTCCGGTCGAATTTTCGACGTCGCGACGCGATCGACACGACGCATAGTAGGGTCGATGTGCCAAAAAGCTGCAGAAAGTTATTTTAGAAAAGTTTCGGTTTGAAGAAAATTTTCTTTCCAATAGTTAATTAGGACTATGGAGTATGATATAGTACCTTTTCAAGACCTGACGATGATAGAGCGATTTCGATTACCGATTCGTATTAAGGAAAGTAAACCGTGCATAGATCACCTAATGGATAGTACAAATTAGAGGAAAAGTTGAAATTTGTTGGACAGTGTAGTCAACCCTCGCTGTTTTTCCAACGATAAGACGAACGATTGCCCCACGAAACGATTGCCCCACGAAACGATTCGACGGCGACGTTTCCCTGAAATCCGTGCTTGCACCCTCGCCCTTCGTCGGTGCTGAAGGTAATTCGTGGAGATAACGTTTGGGAACACGGGTGAGGCACAATCGGGATACTTTAGGCTGGATGAAGTCGTTCTTTGGTAATTGGCGAAGATTCGAGTGCGAATTTAGTGTCGTGGATTTTTGGGGAGGAAACTGCGTGTACGGGAACCTTGATAAATCTAAACGTTCGTGTTAAAATCATGAGAAAAGATTCTTGGATAAATTTACAAGAGAAGGGTGATTTTTATATATGTATTTTTAATTTATAAAAGATTTATAAATTAATTTAGAAAACATATATAGATTATCAAATTTATTATTAATAACAAATTAATATTGTTAATAACAGATCGTGCACAACGTGAATTTATAATAAAAGCGGAAGAATTTATTAAATTATTGGATATTAAATTGGAAACGTAATAATTAATAATCGGTAGAGTTCGGAAATTTTCGTAGATTTTCGACTGATCGGTGGCTATATAAGGGAGGACGCACCATTGTTCGAGTCATTTGACGATTTGATTTCGGAAGTGACATTAAAATTTTTCTAGTGGGGGGTCTGAAATGAGGATGGGGTTGACCACCCCACCCACATCCCGCCCACTTGAACAATTTAATAATAATTTTTTTTTGTTTTCACATGTTATTGGATATTGGTAAGAACACTTTATATTCTTCATTCTCTTTACTCAAGAATATACGTCAGTGGAGTCACGTGTGCCTTGATATTGATAAGTGTAAAACAGTATGTATATACGTGGCTTATGACTAAACGGACATGGCTTTACTGAACGGCCTCGGTTCTGGGACTAGACTGAGTGACTCTAGAGAGATCCTAGTAAAACCAATGATTTTAGTCTCACCCAAAGCTCAAGCGAGTGTTTCCAAATACCTACAACAGAGGCTCTTAGGGTTTAAGCTTCTATCGCGTCGTTGATTCCAACAGTAATTCTTTCGCTCCAAATAGAGAATTAATTTAAAAATATCGCCGTACGTTTTTCAAGATTTACCACTGGACGATACTGTCGCAGCAATCCTTGACAAGTTATTCCGAAATTCTTGTGATCCAAACTTAATCCGTAGTGCATCAGAACTAGAAACTACGAGGAAGACGTAGCTCGCGACGACTCCAGGACGCACTTCCTTTATTCGATGTCCGAAACTCGATTCCACGCGAGAATCAGTTCGGAGGTCCCTCCAAGTTTTTAGACGGAGTTCATACTAGACTCGAAGACGTTTTATGAAAAGTGCCGAGTTCCAGGCAGGAGACATTTTCCCGTTGACGCGTCGCGTTTTCCGCTCCATTCGTCGTCGGGGCTGAAGCGCGATCGGTTCGACTCGTTGAACAAATTGCGCGTGAGCGACGGGATCTTCGACTTTCCGCGGCTATGTTCAACTTTCCGAGGAAATCCGTGTTCCAGAAGTGTCCCGAATCGCAAGGTCGATTCCGGAGATTGCAGCGAACTTCCGGAAGCTTCATCTCCTGCGATTTTGAAACTGACGCTGTTTCGCTGGATCATGGGTAGGCAGAGCGTTGACGAGGAACGATTTGCATTTGTCTAATATTGTCTGATTTTCTGGCGTGGGAAATTATGAGATAAGGGGCAATTCTAGAAAGACTAACGACAGATCCATTATCGCTCGAGACATGAACAATTGACAAAAGAGTACTGAGTACAGCCATCATCACAGTAGTGTAGCCGTTGGATTAATTTGTACACTGATGATTTAAATTCCACAGCAATTCTAGAATAATCAATGTATAGTGCAGTTATGGCAAGAGATATTTGCAATTGACAGTACGGTACTTAGTACATCCACGAACAGAGCACTGTAGCCGTTGGATTAATTTCTTTCGGTGTGAAAGGTATCTTTATTTTTAATGGCGTCGCCCTGTATCGGGATGTATTTGGAGGAAAATTTATAATCCGAATGGTTCCTCGAAGTGGTTCCTCTGGTTATAAAACGGCATGGGAGCCCCCGTTTATTTTATACCATCGAGAAATTGAAAATATTCTTGTAACCCCTTTTATCACGCGAATAAGAAGTAAGAATTCGAAGAAACAAATTCGAGTCTGTAGATTGATAATTCGTAGGCGTGATTGCTATTAATTTTCTATTTTAATGGCACGTAAACAGAGAATTGGGAGAAATTGGAAGCTCGTGATTCACCGTTCGTAGACAATAACATGGAATTCAACAGGTTGCTCTTTTATCCGCTATCACAACACTCGTTCTAATTTTGTTTCGATTTGTCAAAAGTCGTTCGACATTGTGTAGGGGGTATAGTAAGGCTGACACGAAGGAATACGGGTCAAAAACCCAAAACGTCTTGTGTCAAAGGTTTCTTTCGCATGAAGGTTTCTCTCTGATTAACTGCTGATTACTCCTCACGCGTGGAGGTTTCTCCCTTTCGGTGCTTTTCCTTCTCGATCATTATGAAACGATCCACAGTTATCACGAGCACAGAGTTATCTGGAGATCCTTTTGATGGTAGCAACTGAGGCCCGTTTGACAAGAACCACTGAGGTCCGTTTAGCGGGGACCGCCAAGACCCGTTTTTGGTTGATTTTCTTGCAATTGAAAGAATAACTTATCTCGACAGCACTTTTTGTTTTCGCAGAACTCAATTCGCTGCTTATGTAGAGTAAGGAAGTCGCGTCGATAAGGTAGGAGTGCGTGTTTTAAACTATGGTAAAGGTAGAAACTTATTGTCGTAGGTAAAGTAGAGAGTTACAGGTGTAGGTAAGATGCGTGTATAGAGTAGGTAAAGTAGAAACGTGTAAATGGATAGATAAATGAATCGCAACGACGAGTAAATCATTAAGCAAATCTATAATCGTTTCGTCAATTGGTATCGCGTTCTCTCGTGACGCTACTGCGGCAGAATGATTCAGGAGTAGCGAAATTAAATCGTTTTTGAAATACAAACTTCGATGGATAGAGACTCGTGAATGGAACTGGCTGTTGATACTACAGTACAAATTTTATTGCTTTTATTGCCGCGCGATTGTGAAAGCATTACGAGTGACTTGTTCATTTTATTTTGCCGCCATTTCACGAAAAACTTCCTCTTTTCAAAACATTTAGATTTCATCGTTTATATTTTTATTATTAATTTGTTCGTTGAAGAACGTTTAATCTCTTTAAAATCATAATGTTCTTAATATTTAATCCAAACAAAGTAAAATCTTTCGTCAAAGAATGCTGAATAATTACACGCTATGAATCAGAATTAATTAGTTAATTGGTTGGGAATACACGTTATCTTTCTTCGTTAAGCCTGCAGGTTCCATTTTCGAACACGATGAAATAGCTAGGAATAATCCCATATCGATGAAACTCGACTCGCAGCGACCGTTAAAACTTTTCTAATATCTATTACCTCGTCTCGCGTTGAAAATGTTCCACTAAATGACATTTCCGTCTGGCATTCGACGAATTATCGTATAAACGTCCCCGTACCCATTCAAATATGAAACGCATAACGGGAATCAAGTTTCTACGAGACGCTGCGCGAATTAAAAGCATCCACCTTGCGGGGGTGGGAACGAACGAGATAAGAGGAATCTTTATTTCATGGCGGCATAGGTCACCATGGACGAGAGAAATTTCATTCGTCCGTTCGACAATATAGCATCCATCGATTAACATTACAAGGGGGAACATGTAATGACGGATCGCAGATAGACACAGAGGTTATTAACAATAACTATAACGGAAACAATTTATTAGTTTCTATCCTCACCGATTTTACATGGAATATTCCTTATCTCTTTGTTCTACGACTTGCGTTCCGATGCCACGTGCCTTAGTCGACAGCACAGTCGGTTACACGTGAGCCATTTGCTGAATAACATAACTAAGCCGGAAAGACATCGGCTAGAATTGTTTTTGTTAGCTCTTATCTACCTAATAGAAAAACTCGTAGAAACGCGTAGCAAGGAAGTCGGTCTAACCTGACTATCAACAAACTCGAGTATCGCCGTTGGGAGGCGTGGTTTTGGACAAAGCTCGATGTAAACACACGGTCGTGTTGAAACCTGCTCGTGGTTAATTTCCGTGAATGCCTTTCCGCCTCAGTTACGTGTTATTCTTCGCAGAGGACGCACGACGTCGCTCGCCGCGTGCCTCGACCGATCTGGCTCGACCAACCTGGCTCGACCAACCTGGCTGTTGATCATGGAACCCGACATCGGAACGCAAATCGTAAGGTAAGTGATTCGCAATTATTTATCCGTATCTCCTGATAGAGGAGTGGTATGAGTGTCATTGTATGAGTGAGAGTCTTGTCTATAGCGTAATTATGATATACGAGAGTCTCGTCTAGTATAAATACCGTTTCGAAGAAAGTCTTAGAGCAGTTAGTCGTTACAGAAGAGTCAGGGACTTAGAACCGATAGATGAAGCGAGATAGAAAGTGTGAATGAGAAGAGAGAGTGAAAAGAGAGAACCGATTTATCATTTCAATATAATATTTTGTGCTTATTTTATTATTATCCTTTGCGTGAATATACTTTAGGTTTTTCGTTGAGAGATAAATATTACGGGAATTATTTAGAAAAGAGGGAACGGGTTTCACCGATTTCGATGATTTTTAAATATATTGTAAAACTTTCTTCGAACAATTTAGTTTTCCAGATCTTTCCTCAAAGAGATTGCTGCTACTACATTGAATTCTGTCTATACATACGTGTCTGTATGCGTTATTCCCCTTTATTTCTTTTTATTTGTACGCGTATTTCCTACGCGTGGCAGGAATAAAAGAACCTAACCCGAACCTTTAAATTAGTTTTTAAGTAGAATAGCTAGGTTTAAGTAAGGTTTGGGTTAGATTTCTTTATTCAAGTCGACCCAATCGAGTTTTCAAGTACACCCGCGATACGCCTAATAGAAACCATGCACAACAGGCGACTCAACGCTTACACACACGGTGTCACAGACACGTTGCTATAGGCATTATTCATTGTAGTAGTAGCCAAGGCGTTCAAAACGAAATAGAAACCATGCACAACAGGCGACTCAACGCTTACACACGCGGTGTCACAGACACGTTGCTATAGGCATTATTCATTGTAGTAGTAGCCAAGGCGTTCAAAACGTAGATTTCTACGACATATTCAAAAATCGTCGAAATCGGTGAAACTTCCCCCTTTCTAAATCATTACCGATATTACTGCCCCATTGTACCCGCGAGTAGTGCCACTACTATAGTCGCAACATAGTACTTGATAGTAATTGCTAGTAATTCATAGGAATTGATCGAGTCGAGTCCCGGTTCGATTACGCGTCGCACGGATTTCGAAGGTACTCATCCCCGGCAAATTCCTCCTCGCGATTCCGCAGTTCCGAAATATTTTTCTCCAGTCCTCGTCCTCCTGTTTATTCTCAATTTACCACGCCGAGGTGGAAACGATGGCACGAGTTTACCGTGCAATTTTCTATTTCCCCTTTTCTCCCCCGCGTTCTGGTCTCGCTCCATCGCCCTTTGCGCATCCCTCGCAGCCATCCGTTCGTCACTCTCCATTATTTACTACTTCGAAACGTCGTACACGCTTCTTTCCGCTTCGCTGTGCCCGAAAAATTCGCCCCTGCCACCCGCCCCGCGCGAATCCTCCGCGATTTCTTCTGCTCATGAACGACGAATCTACGAACTCGTGCACTCCAGGAATTCGTGAATGCGAAGTACAGTCGATATCTATTCATCGCGATCGATCAACAGGAATCCGGGGAATCAATCCTTTGTGTTGCTCGTCATTGCGACCCGTAGCGTTAAAAAACGCTGTTTCTCGCGCTGTAGCCCATCCGTTCGGCACTCCACACACAATTCACGCGAATATCGACTGTTTTAACTATTCTGTTCTTCATCGTGACACGTTTGCCGTACACTGTCCCAATTCGGCTAGATCTGTATCGAAGAATCGCATTTCGTTACCTTCTTACGAGGATCAATATACAGCATTATTAATTAAACGACGGATCGAGAGACTCGTGGCTATCGATTTCGGATACCACGAGGCGAATTAATCGCGTTGGTGTGTTCGGGAACAATTTTCATCTCGCTCGCTGATGAAAAATTAAATGATTTTTCAAAAATTAATTTCATCGCGTTATAATACTCCGTAATACGTTGCCGCGATAACAATGAAGAACGGACTCAACGCAACACCATAAATTTATAATCGAATCACTGCTGGTAAAACAAGTAAGCGTCCGGCTATTTTTCGAGCAGCGTTACATATTTGATGTATCCCATTTATCTATGCCCCAAACGGAGAGGTTGTATCCCCGGTGTTGGCATCGGCCACCCGCAACGTGTCAATTACGAATTCCTGGAATTCACGGTGGCCCCGGAAATTTTTTAATATACCCGTGAACCCGTTGTCTCCCCTTCGACCCACCCCGTTTCGCCGTCGCTTTCCAACTTCCCGTCCTTCCGAGAGGTGCTCCGCGGCATCGGCGAAGTTTGGCGCCGCGTCTCGATATAACCGTCGGACGACGTCGCGACGCGGTGGTTCGAGGTAAGACGGTGGAAAATGCGGCGCGTTCCGAGCTCGCGTCATCCCGCGCGCCACCCACACCCCCGCATGCAAGTACCCGTGACTCTGCGAACAAGGGATCGGGGGAGCAGAGGTTGGGCGACTGCTTTTGTGTAGACGCCGGCTCACGTGTCGAACTTATGAAAATTAATAAGAAAAATTGCCCATAAATTCGAGGTCTCGTTCGCGGCGGTCGGACGAGCATCCAGCCACGGCAATAAAATTAGAATTATGTCGCCGTTCAGCCCTCGCTGTCAGGTCCCTGCGACGAGGAAGCCGGGACAGGCTGTGCATGCCGTGGGCGTTTGTTAGCGACGCCGGAATGTGTCCTCCGGTTCCTAACGTATGACTTACCCCGCCAAGATTACGTCCATGTCTTACGCCATGCAGGCACCCCCGTGTCAGGGCCTATGGTTATTAAATTCTGCGCCTCTTATCCACCGACCCTCTCTCGATTTTCTTCGCGAGCTGCCGACTTATCGTTGCGGCACCACGGCGTCCCGACGCGGCGCGACGACGACAACGACTACGACGACGACGAGACACGCCGGCGAGCGACGCCGGTTTTGCTTGGAAAGCGAAGCAACGGCCGGGTGTTTAGGGGCGGCGGACGAGGCAGTGGGTAGGCAGTGGGTGGAGAAGTGGCGAGGAAGGGTGGAAAACGACCGCTTCGCGTCGCAGTTTTCATGAATCTTTTAGGGGCACGAGTTTCCTCTTAAAGCGGACGATCGTAATAGCGGTATTGCGTTTAACGGGCAAAGAGACTCGTTAAGGGATCATCCAGGTGGAGGGACGTTTAACGTGAACCAATGTGCGCCAGGAGGGGATTAAATCGGTTTATGGGTGATGCGAGTCGTGAGCAGAATGCGGTTCGTTCTTGTTTCAAGATAGTTTTAAAAGGAACTGGGTGGACCTGATTCGGCTCGATCGATCGCTTAATTACCGGTCATAGTTTCTTCTCGTGGAATAAATTTCCCAGACTCGCGTTCCTCTTTCCTCCGTTAACGAAACCTCGAATGGTTGGCCGACTCGAAGAATCGAATGGAAGCCTTCCATTTACCGGAACAATCCGCGTCACGTCAACTCCTCCATCCCGTTCCGAGCATTCCAAACGACACGTGGAAATGCTGTCGAAACATGATCCAGGTGAAACCGATGTAACGACGCTAAAAAAAAAGGTGGCAATGTCGTTTTCGTCGATTCCGTTTCATCCTGGCAGTCGTCCGTCCCCCTGCCCCCGCCGTCCCCCCTCTCCTGCCCCCTGAAATCAACCGAAACGTCATTCCGGTCCGGGAATCATGTGCAATGGCGGTTCTCCCGATGACAAAAATCCGTACGTCGGCTTATGCGGTTCGGTGTCGTGTACCAGCTGACCACAGACATCCTGCTGGTACGCGTACGTATAATGATAACAGTGGTCAGGTCTGTTCGAGCATCGAATCGTTGACGGGCTGCCAATCGCGAAACGGCAATTTAGCCGTGAAACGCGGGGTGGCGCGACCGTGGTCCCGCACGGCCGCAGATCCCACCGAAATTCTCTTCGACCACTTAACCCCTGCGGGGCTGCCCGGGCAGCGACAACGAGGAAAAGGGAGTCAAATGTAAAAATTTCGGAAACCAAAAAAATAAGGAGGGGAAGAAAGAAAGAAGGAAGGAAGTCAGTGGATCCGTGTAAACGATCCTGGTGTACCAGAAACGAAAGAATCTTTACGTCTAACGTGTCAATTACGTTTTTCTCGTTTGTCTTGCTGTTCCGCTTGCTTTGAGCTTGTTCCCGGGCTTTTTAATATCTCGTTCCTCCTGGTTATCGCTTTTTATTTCCACTTTGGCTTTTATCCCCCTTTTATCCCCCTCTGTGTTATACACTGTAGGTGTACAGTTTAGAAAAAAATCGACGTCAAAATGGTCAGATGTATATTTACATCGGTACTGCGAACGTAAAAGGGTAGTAACGCGGGTATTACGTAGTTTTAAGAGACACGACGAACACAGGGTCGCAGAGAGGGCGGCGAGGATCGATTGGAATAGAAAGCAAGCTCATCGGGAATATAATATCCTTACGGTGTATTATTTCCAGGCAAGTTTCATCCAAGGAGAATTCGAATGTTTCATATTCATTGGGCTGGAAGTAGTGTCGCGCTTAATGTCAATAGGATCGCGTTCAATAAGCTCCTAGGAACTGATGCCGGCATCCTCGGAATCCGGACGTCATTGAAAGAAAGGAAAAAGGAAAATATCGGCGTCCGAGATTGCAGAGCATACGAAAGATGTTATTGAGAAGTTTCGTCCGATAGAGTATCCGTGATCTTCATCGTCCACGGAGTGGATCCTTTTGAAGAAGGATATGACTGGATTATAAGATTGTTGGACCTTAAAGGAGGATAGAGGGTAGCGTTTTAACAGAGAACGATACGGTATAAGAGGGAAGACTTTAAGAAGCTTAGCCTGATGACAATGTAGACGTTTCGGAAACGAGAACGTAACAGCCCCGAGAAACGAACCTTCGTTTTCCTTTCTCGTGTATTAATAATCATCGGGTTACGTAGCATCGCGCTACTTCCGTGAAAAATGCCATCTCGGGTAGGCGTATTTCTGGAACGAATGCTCGTTTCCTGCCGCGGGATTATCGTCAGCTATGAATGCCTAAGCAGAGACGAAATTAACGGAAGTCGGAAAGGAATCGGCGGTTTGGAACGGTGTTTTCAACGTGGACGCAGAGAACCGTGACTTAAGGGGTATACCGAGGATGAATTTAGCCGTAATTCTTCCAGCGAACTTGATAACTTCGAAGCAATAACTCTCGATCTTCGAATCCCGCATAAAACTGCGATTCGCTGTAACAAATGCCACGGTATTCCAAGAAAGCCGGCCATTTGTCAATCGCTATCTATGCGAGCCAATCTCATCGATTAGACAAGAATCGCTACCCTGCTAATACCATCTCGCAAACAAAGAAAAAGGGGAAAAAGTAGGATAATAAAGAAAAAGTCGACGAGACTCACCTACAAATGCCTTAACCCGAACTCGACGTTCAATAAATCTCGCCATCCACCATAGTGCCGCACCTCTTCCTAGCCACCCCCGGTTCTTCCAATTTGGCCATTCTCACAAAGAGGATACCGCGCGGAGCGGCCTCTGAAATACGCGCTCGCGATTAATGATAACAGGTAACGGAGAAACGAAGCGGCAAGTTCTCCCCGAACGGGGACACGTTCTTTTGATGTCGTTCCCTCGGTGCAAAGGGGCTGCGTCGACGTAGACGGCTACAACGGGAACCGGAGGAACGGGAGCGAGGTCGGCGCTAGGGAAAAGCTCGACGATACCGACGCCAGTGGGCACATCGACGATGATAACGAAGCTTCCGCCATTGGTTGACCGATAAGGCGATTTACGCGCGTAATATTCGCGCGCTGTGCCGTATCCATTAGAGGCCAACGCTTTTTTCGCTTTCGTTTGCACGCGCAAATGGCCTGGGGGTAAGTTTGCGTAATAAAAAGGCGGCGGAACCGGCCGCGCGATTGAACAGGAAGGAGGCGGGTGGTAAGATCGCGCGGCATGGCGGTGGGAAAAGGTAAAGCGTTGTTTGTTAGCGATCGTACACGCACGCACTCTGACACATCCGCAGTCGAGGGACGAGGGGGTTCACCTTTGTCGACGTATCGCGTTACTCACGCGGCTAAAAGCGGCATGTTTGAGGCGATTCTCTTTGCGATATGGTAGTTAACGATATTTAATGAACTGTCGGGAAAATTGCCGTCACGCGCCTGGTTCTTCGTTTCCTTGCCTTTATTACGAGCTGAAACGTAAGACCCTCGTTTGAACACCCTCGCAGAGTTCGTTAATTTTTTACCACGCATCGACGCGGCCATCTTTGTTTGTCCCATTCCACTTATCTTCGTCTTAAGTTCAGACTGCGAGAACACCCTCGAACCCAAAGATAGCTCGAATTCCTTGAGAAAAAACGGACTTTCGGATTTAAAGGATCGTGAAACTCGCTGATGTCGATCTAGGTCTAGGAAGGTAATCTTCATAGGGCAGCGATTACCGTAGGGCGAAAGGGCGCGTGTTAGGGAACGGAGTGGCAGGGACGAAGAAAAAGGGACGAATGGTTGGAAAGGCGCGTGCTGAGGATTGCGCAGACGGACTTAGCAGGTCCGTGGAGGAAGCCTGCCCGGGCAAAAACGATGGAACACGTGCTTGGTCCTTTTCAGTTAGCGCGTCGACGAGACACTCGAGGAGGGAGGGAAAGAAGAGCGAACGGGGATGCGGGAAGCTTTGCCTAATGGCTTGGATCACACACCGCAGATCACCAGATTCCTAGACTGGGTTTCTCGTCTGCGTTCGCCGCTCTTTCACCCCCTCTGGCCGAGCGATCGCTGTCTACGGATCCCTCGATACCGAGAATCCTAACATCCCCTGACGACGATTTGAATAATCATTATATGCGCGGTCGTACCTCGCAAATGAAACCGTCGTTCGTGGCGTTCCCTTTTCCTCCAGGATTCGCGGGCCGGCTGAGAAAGACGCCGCTCTGAAGATGGACAGGGCACCCGTGGGATTACCGGGTAATTGCGTGGACGTGAGATGGTATAATTGATAGTTGCAGATGAATTCCGGGTAGTACCTTAGGGCAGTGGCGTTTGGTTTGCTAAGGGCGGGGGTTTTGTGCCTCGGCCTTTCCACGAAATCGTGCAATGCTGTTCAGAATTGATTTTAACGGAACCTTTTACATTGGTTGGCAAACAAATATCGTGAATTATATTTCAATTCATCTTAAAACAATTTTTCATATATTTTGCTTCATTTTCGATTTTTCTTTACGCTTTGAATTATTTCTCGTACCATCCTCTTGCTACACCTTTATTTCGGCGATAGTTGCCCCCGGATATTTATAGATTAAAGAATTTCGATTAAAAAATCTCTCGGGTTATTTTTCTTTATACCACACTCGTACTGTACAGACGATTAATTTAACTCTCAATAATACCGCGTCATATGTCAGTTTCTTAGGCACGTTGATAGTCCACAATGGCGAACTCGGGCCAAGAATTCTGAATTCCGGCTAGTATCTTAGGAAACGGCGTTTGGTTTGCTAAGGGTGAGGGTTTTGTGCCGCGGCTTTTCCACGGAGTCGTACAATGCTGTTCAGAATTGATTTTAACAGAATCTTTTACAGGCTAGCAAACAACTATCGTGAGTTATATTTGTCGTATGAATTCATCTTAAAACAATTGTTCATATATTTTACTTCATATTTACGATTTTCTTTACGCGTTGAATTATTTCTCGTAGCACCCCCTTGCTGCACTTTTATTTAGGCGATAGTTGCTCTCGTATATTTATAGTTTAAAGAATTAATAGAAACTCTGTTGCCACGAGTTATTTCCCTACCGTTCTCGTACTGCACAGGAGATTAATTTAACCCTCAGTAATACCGCGTCGTATGACAGTTTCTCAGATCTGAAAACGAACTGCTTATCCAACGCGATAGGAATCGAATGTCCGTTGATAGTCCACAATGGCGAACTCGGTCCAAGAATTCCTTTTATCGGTATCGTTCTATCCGAACGGCTGGAAATAAGGGTGAAATAATTGACCTTGGTCAGAACGGAGATAGAAGGTTGCGCGAGAAGTTCAGTTCCTTAATTGAATCCCGTTCCGAGTGGTCGATGCATAGGTAATCCTCGTGCAGGATGGTCCGCTTTTTTGTTATTCATGGCGAACATTTTCGGGTAGAGGCGGCCCGACCCGACCTAATCCCGTTCAAATTTCCGGCCCCGAGGCGCCTAAAGGAATTAGCATTCGATCTCGTCGCGCGGCGTCGAGCGGCGTCGAGCGGCGCCGAGTCTCCTGGGAGCCGCTGTCCGCCGGAAAATTCTCGTCGCCTCACTTTCATCGGGTACGCGCCGATTAGGTTTGTCTTTCGCGTCGGACAGGTACCATCTCGCGGAAACATAATTAAGCGACGTGGATGACGCCTAATTTCAAATATTCCCGCGCGAGCTACCCCGAAAACAGGAACGAAAACAATTCGGGCTTAATTCATTTCTCGTATCATCCTTTATTACCCGTTTATTATTTCGTTGGACGATTTATAATATCTGCGATATTATAATCTCCGTTGGATTATGGATGGCACTTAGTAGGCGAAATGTGAAATCAAACAATGATAATCAGGTGTGTCTAACAACGACATGACAGCGGTATCGTCTCGAACGCACTGTACCTCACGATCTCGATCAAAAATCTCCTAATCACGCACGCACATTTTTCTCTATCTCTTTCGTGCTTCTATCCCTTCATTGTTTTCAATTTATATGGATATTCGTGGAACACGTTCTGACGTACCTTTTCCAAAACCTAGACAGCCTTCGCGCAGAGCGCAATCTCAGGTACGAAATTTTTTCCTCGTGACCTGATGATCATCCCTCGAACCTAGCTCACGCGAGATAGACTCCGCCGGATATTTGAAATATTACGAAAATTTCGAAGGCAATCGATTCTAAAAGGGAGTATAGCTATTACAAGAACAATCTCATCCGAAGCGCAGCATACCGTGCTAAATCCAGCGTATAAAATCAAACTCGGTATAGCGCGAGCATTCGATTACACCGATCCCCGGACTCTAATTCGTCGCGCCACGAACGAGCACTGCACGATTCTCGCTCGACTTTCCACCGGGGGAGTCCCATTTCCATTTTTTCCTCCAATTTTTTTTTTTTTTTTCCTTTTTCCTTCAAATCGCGCAGTCCCGTTATTAACTCGCGACAGAGAGGGCGAGAGGGCTGCGGAGAGCGACACAGAGAGACGAACGATAACTCCCGGCGATCAACCCTCGGTCGTTCTCCACCTGCTCTTTCCTCGCAGTCGTTCTGCCAGGCGGTGGCCGTAAGTTTAATTTCGTCTATTAGCTGGAGTCGAGGCCGACGCACGTAGCGGGATCGGCTGGCCGGAGAGTTGGCGTGATTCAACGGCATAATCCGCGAGTGGAAAGGAGGCGGGTGTCCGCGTGTGTAATGGCACCGAGTCGAGGTAACGACACGGTCCGTCCGGTCGACGTTAGGTAATAATGTTACCCTATCAGCCATCGATTAGACTCTTTAGAGAATCGCGGCAGTCGCGCGACAACCTGCTCGTTAAACGAATTACTCGAATCGCGACGATGATTAGCAAGATGACCGCGTGGAAGGGAAAGCTCGCGGATTGTCTCGACGAGAGTAACACCGTCCTCGTTTCTTATTAACCGATTCATTCAATGACGCCGATAAAGAGCGAGGATCACGCGGTCCGTGTATCGGTTTCCATCATCGAGCGTGGATTACGCGACGACGCACCTGTTCGATATTCCCAGCCGGAGTGGCTGTTAAATATTGCAGCTGCAACACCCCACCTTTGACTACTTACCGGTCCATGGATTACGGAAACTTCCGCTTCGTGGAAACGCGTTGTTAGAGGTGGGAATTTTGAAGTTGCGTCGATCGAGCGAGACAGTCTCACCATTTTCTCATCCGCGCGCGGGATAATGGAAACATAGTTGCATTTTGCCGCTCGGATCCTCGTCGGCGACGCCATTCTTGGCTGGTTTTCTCCGTTTAATTCGCCGATCCGCTAGTCTGCGAAAATTTCGCAGCCTCCGCGGAGGAATTTCGGCGGTGGATGCGGACGAAACTTGGAAAGTTGGGTCGGCTGGCGAATCGGTTTTGGGAAGGGGTTGAAAGGAAAGACGACTCGGTGAATTAGCATCGACGTTAATCGTGCCTGGTGGGACGATTAGGGACGCGGAAAGTGGCGCGATTATACACGCGGTGTAATAAAGTTGCGGCTTCGCGGGAGAAGCGATCGGTTCGGCGGTTTCGGGGGTTGGGGGTTGATGTATGCGCGACGCCCGAAACCCGGCTCGGTGTATATTTCATTTCCATCGTTTTTATCGCGGACGATGATATCCAAGGATAGACATTCGTGTTCACCCCGTATTAATGTAAATGAGTTATGGACGGCCATTCGGTGCACGTACGTTGCAGCCGGCGAGATCGACCGGCAGATACAGACGAAAACTGCTTTCGCAATTCGTTCTCGTTGTTCGTTGCGCAACGCCGCTTAACGCCGCTTGTCATCTCTTCGATCCCCGTGTCCCGCAGACTTATGCCACTTTTATCGCGCTCGTTTCGCCTGACAGTTGCTAAATTGCATTACCTATTCACCGGGCATTAGGATTAATGTTTGAAGGAAGGCACGGAAAAAAGAGCCTGGCGACTCGTTTGGTTATTTTTAAACTTCAATTTCGACGAAAAATACGGACGAGGGATTGTCTGCCTGGTTCAAAGGTACGAACGTACGAGTTGTTTGTAAAATTATTACGGTACATGGTGGAATTTAATTATCATTTCTAAATCGCGAGTACAACGACTCGCGTTCTAGTATTCCAAGTGAAATTATTCAAAAATCTTCGACGGTTTGTTTCGATTTATTTTTGCCTTCTGTCGATTCTTCGTGTTTTTCGTATCGCGCGGATCGGAAATAAATCGCCAGGCTGTTTCAAGACGGAGTCAAGGAAAAGTTTGATCACCGATGGTCAATTTTTCACTTGCAATTCTATTCGAATCCACCGACTATAAATTACCATCTTTTCTTCGTGCGTTATCATCGACCGTCAGCGAACCCGAAAGACTCCTCCGACTAGGATGAGGCAGCCCCGCATCGACCCAGAGAGGAAAGAGAGGTCAGACACGCGTGTCTGTTCCCTGTGAAAACGTTCCGCGACGTATCCGTTATAATATCTATCCCATTGCCGCGACTCTGAACAACGCACTGGCTGTCTACGTAAAAGCCAGCAAACAAAACGCGAGGGGGTAGGGGTTGGGAAAGAGCGGCAATCGCAACGAGGCCGAAAGAAAGGAGGAAGAAGGGGGTGGCAGAAAAGTGCAACAATGCGCTCTTGGAGCGTGTATGAACGCGAAAGGGCTGTTCGTCGAGGTGCATACGCAACTGGCGACGTCGGCACAGATTGAAAAGGGGTGGGTGAAGGCGGCTAGGGAATTCGAAAGAGCTACGGGGTTGCGAGTTATGAATTAACTGTCACCGCTTCTTTGATTTGCGATGTTTCTCCGCTCACCCGCCTTTCCTGTCCTCTTCCATTCCGCCCACCGCCTCGCTCCGTCCACGTTTTTTCCACCCTCGCGCCCCATCGCGCACCCTTTTCTTTCCCATCGACTCGATTTGCCTCCGTTTGATTGATTGAGTAAGATCGAGCTCGATTTCAGCGAGCGGCTCTGCCACCCTCTCTTCCCGTCCTCCTCCCTCGTTCCTGCTCGCGCAATGGGACTAATAACGCCGTTAACGTCCTCATAGCCTCCGGTTCTATGCGATTTCCTGTCCCCGTCTCCTGACCCGTCGACTCTTCCCACCTGGCTCGACCGGTTAACGATACCTCGGCGAACTTCGTGCCAGAAACGAAATAAAAACGAAAACGAGATCGACCGAGAATTCTTCCGCATTAAACTTCTATCTCGTTAAAGATCGATGCAAATAAAGCAGCGAGAGGGAAGCGAAGGAGACAGAGAGACGGAAAGAGAGAGGGAGGAGGGAAAAACAAACGGATGATAGCTAAACGACATTTATCCCACAATTACGGGAACTCGAAATGGAATTTGCAAGATTAAAAGGATTCGTCGGAATAAAGAGTTCAAAGGGTAAAAACAAGGTTTTCCCCCGGCAACTTCCGTCTATTTGCAAACGGCCGCGCGAAAATCGCCAGTCCATCGGAAACCACCGATACACGCTCGATCGTATTGCCGAACAGTCGGTGCTGTAACGAAACAGAAAGCGGCCGAATGATTGATAGTGGCAACGTGTTTCGGCCCGGAGACCCCGAAGTTGCCGCTTTATCCGCTGAATTTATCAGGCTATCCGTGACACGGCCTGCTAGCCTCGTCCAACGTTCCCACTTCCTGTCGCTCCTCAGAGACGTCGATGTTCCGTTCCACCGGGCGCTAATTAGTTTAGTTAATTATCCCGGAAGTTTTAAACCGCCGGCGTCAGGCTCGCGCCGCGATCCACCGTCTATCGTCGATAAAACGTGTGCAGGTGCGCGGCGGAGTCACGGGATCGCCATAAAATCCGGCCACCCGACGAATTCCCGTCGTTGGAACTTTCGGAAACGGTCCGCCGGCTTCGTCGCGAGTTTCGATCGGCGGATCACGCAATTATGGCCCGTCGATTCCTACCCTCCCGTCTCGTAGGAATTTTAACGACGGAAAAGGATCTCGTTTAACGGCGGCAGTATGTGTAGCGAGCGATCTTCCTCCGGTTCTCCTCCGTGTCGCTTGCTGGTCCGGGCAATTGAATCGGGGAGACAGAGAATGTTGTCAGCGGGTTTGACGTATTCGAAAAACCGACCGGACGGATGTAAAATTCACCGTGACTCTGGAGGAATTTTCTGGCTCCCGCGCGTATCGTTTGTCACGATGGTTATACGCGTGATGTTTCATAGATTTTCGACCACCCGTCGTTCTATCCAGACGATATAAAACCCAACGATCTAGGTTGAAATTCAGTAGGAAGAAGGCAATAGGTCGGTGCTTGGAATTGTAATAGCTGGCAGATCGGTGTAGAAGTTTTTACGGGAAGTATGGTTAGCGAGGGCTTTCGAGGTATCGCGTTCTTCCTAGGTCTAGTGTATCATCTCGCGACGAGTGCGAGACAGTAGAATCTTAATAGCCGGTGTTTGATACCGAGAGCTTGCGAGAGCTTTTCTTATGCCGCAGAGCGAAGTGGAAAAATGTTGAGACCTCGCGTTAGGTGGAAAGTATCAGAGGGATGAGAAGGTTGGAGGTCAAAGTGTTCGGCGCTACGTTTAACGTTAATCTCTCGCGGCGAGCGCGCTTCTATGGAGCGAGCTGCGGGGGTTCCTTCGAGGTAATCCAATACAATCTGCCCCGTAACCTCGAGGAGTCAGACTGAAAAGGGATAAGGGCTACTCTATGCGCGGCGACGATTATCGGTCAGGTTTAATAATTAATTTCCCCGAACGACGTCGTTAAGGTATGCCCCACTGTCGATAAAGCTCGAAAATCGGTTTAATCCGGCGAATCTTGCGAACTTTGCAGCCGTATCGGAAACCTCGCGTGTTTTTCACGTTTTTCACGTTTCTCGCCGCGTTTTGCCACTGAAAACTAACCCCGTTCTCGACTATTTACTCGCGGAAACGAGACTAACGTAGGCGATTTAACGACCATCGCGCTGTTTCCATTTGTACCCGGAGTTGAGTCGGATAAATCGGCGGAAATGCGAAGTTTCGGGGTATTTCGAGTACTCGGGGACTCGCGATACCGCGGATACTTTGGATACCTGGGACGCCCGGAGCACTCGGAGCACCAACCTTCGACTTAATTTAATATCGGCCAAACGCTCGAGAAATTTTCACGGAGCACTCCCGAGCACTTGCACGATTCTGCACGCCCGAGCGAACCTTCTCTCTTACAGATTTATCTCTCGACTTTCCACTCGCGTTCCCGGAACGGAACTAATGTAAATGCCACGACGATTCGACGACCATTATGCTCCTTCCATTTGTACTTCGGCGTAAGTCGGATAAATCGTAGGAAACGCATGCCTGCGCGAGCATTTCGAGTACTGCTCGTGCCTGCTCGAGCACGAGGCGAGTCGGCACGCCTCGAATACTTTGGATACTTGGGCCACTCGGAGTGCCCGTCTTTAATTTAACGTAAACAACGAGCTGTCGATGGATCATCGACAGAGGAACGGTGGAGAAAATTTCACCAACACCTTCACTCGAGCACTTGGACGCGATTCCGTGCAAGGATCGTCCGATCGACCTTTCCTCCTATAGATTTATCTTTCAATACACGCCTCTTCTCCGAAGGCGGATGCCTCTGCTCGATTCGCTCTCGAACCCGATCGCCTCGGACAACCTCTCTCCGCACGTATCGACCTGAACGGCTAATTCCCTTTTCTACGCGGTGTTCCGCGAGAACAGAGACAGCGGGCAAAGGAAGA
>NW_016909752.1:320391-352856 GCF_001483705.2 Eufriesea mexicana
AAGAGCGGTCCCAGTGGCAACCGGAAATCGATGCTCGTTCTCAGACACGTGTCACGCAAAGGGAACGACGTCGTTCCGTGCGGCTAGATCGACGTCTCGCTTTTTCTCCTTTTGCGCTCGGCTACGCTCGTACGAATACCGCTGGAAAGAGCGCATCGGATCCCACGGCGGAGCGAGCCGAGTCGCGAAGGGAAGAGGGTGCCAAGGGGGTTGTTAGCATGATGTAGCGAGAGGTCATGGGTGGGGGAAATAATGCGGGTGTTACCGGAGAGTGGTGCCCGACAAAATTACAATTTGGGGGATGTAATTCCGCTCCGGAGAAATGGCCTGCACATACCGAGCCGCGGGGGTGGCGGTGGCACGATGGGTGGTTGAACATAGGGGAACCAGCAGTCGGAGGAGTCGCTGCAAAGCCATAGGTGGGGGGCCAGAGGGTTGCAGAGCGGACAGGGGAACGGAGGTGGGAGAGATTTATCAACAGCTCGTTCCGCACTAACTAGACGCCGGAAACTCGAAAGATATTGCATCAGCGAGGCGATGATAGCGCCACGACTACTGGCATTAAATTGCATCCGGTCGTTGCAGGAATTTAGCCGCCATTACGGCGCCCCTTGCACCCTCCCGCCGTCGTTCGAAGCATCCTTCGCTATTCACCCCCTCAACCTTGCGCCCTTAGCGCGTGCCTTCGTTCCTCCACCCCCTTCCGGAGTCGATCTTGATCGACGATGATTTTATACACGCGTGGGCAGACTAGGATGCTACACGCTCCGAGCCGAGTTCCCTGGATACGCGATTGATACCGCGTGTTCCGCGAAACCACTGGAAGGCCAGAGTTACTCCTGCAAGTTGCTGCAACGCGTTTCCGTTTCGCCGGCGGTCGACCGGCTCGGAAGTTTCGCGTTCTCAAACGTCCTGGGATTCGCTGAATTTTTGACGCAAATTCGACGTTTCGACGTGGCGAACCTAACCTCGATACCTCGCTCGTGTCGCTAGATTCCCAAGTCCCGGCTCTTCGTTAAACTTGCAAAACAGGAACCAAGTGTCCGACGTGTCGTTGACACGGCGGTATCGCGTCGACCTTGGCAGAGACCACGAACGAGACGTAGATGGAATAGGAAATCCAATTGAACTCGGGCAAACACGCGTGATTATTCGCGCGATTAAGACGTTTCACGGTGCCTCGTAAAATTTGCATCGGCTCAGAGAACCGTTGTACCTCGCCGTATAATTAACAGGCCCGCCACGAACAAGCAAATGCACGGGATCTCGTTCGGACGTAACGTTCGTGAAAGTGTAAGGGAGCCGCTTGCGATCCTTGAACGCCCCTTCCGCCGGCACAATCTCCTTACCTTGCAAACGTTTGCTCGATCCACCCTCTCCATCCTCGAGGCTGCTCGCGAAGCAACAACCTGTTATAGCGGCTCCGTAATTTGCATTTACACTTTAAACAAACACGCCAGCCAATGACGACGTTACCCGTGGTCTCTGGGAACCTCCACCGGCTTGCCCCTTTCCACGAAATCCTCCGCGGTCTTCCTTTGTCTCTAATTCTTAGCCGTTCCCGAGGGCAGGTTCGACGAATGCGTCTGTCTTCGACGGGGAATCGATTTCTTCGCGAAACCCGCTTCGAACGTGATCAAGAGCAGAGGATAAGGAATTTTCGCAGACTAGCGAAGAGTGCCGCGGGGTCGTGTTCAACGCGGATCCTTGCATTCGAGGATAGACGGCCGTTTTTTCCACCCCGGTTCATTAACAGCGTAACAGAAGATCGGCGGGTCGAGTATCTTTTGTAACCATAGGAACAATCACGGTCTCGAATGACACTTTGCAGAGGCTGATGGAGCGAATTCGAAAGAATTCGACGAGGCATCGTGAGAAAAGACTAGCAGGACGGTAGCTATCTCCGCTCCTACGCGAGTTGCGAACCACCCCACCGTTTGAAACTTGGACCCCGTCGACTGCCACTGATTACGTTACTTCCGGCATCTCGTTAGAACGCAGAACTAACGCCTGGATTCGATATTCGATATTCCCACCGACCCTTCAGCTCCCCTCGCGAAATCGTAGCCCGGGATCTCTCGCGAGCAATCGCTCGGCCCGGCCGCGCTGCGTTCGCTTCGTCGAATCTCGATAAATTCGCGGCGGGCAACGGGCCAACGGGACATCCGGAACGACGAATTTTCCAACGAGCCCGTCCCGGTGGTAAAACTAATTACGCGTACGGCTATCGGCGGTAATCGAACGAGTGTCCCTCGCCTCCCGACTACCCCGTCGTCGTCGTCCAATCCCTTTTTGAATATGCCCGCACGGCCGGCCCGCGAAAACCAGATACTAATTATAGCGGGCAGAGGCGCCTGGATAGCACGTGGTGCGTGGAAACGTCCAGGATGACGTAGCGCGACGCCAGCTTTCGCGTGGCACGAGTGCCGCTAATTCGTATTTAAAGCTTTATCGGTCGCGGGTCGCGCGACAATTTCACGCTTCACAGAATCCATCTGACAGCCTCCGCCTCGGTGGCCCGGCGCATCCGCCACTGCTGGAGCCCGCACCCCCGGCCACGGTTGTTGTTTCGCGGGCGGCGGATGTCGCTGATGCAGATAGGGGCGCAGAGAGGGGCGCGGGGTAGGGTGCGGAGAGAGGTGCAGGCGCGGAACGCTTGGGTGACGGTAGTCTTAAGCGGGGGACAGAAAACTGCAAGCGTGTCACGTCACTCGAGCACTGTGCAAGTAATTTAACTGGCGAAGTACTCGGTAATAGTCCCGGGACTATATAAACAAAGCGGCTGGTTAATTAATCAGTCTCGGAGTCGGAGCGCGGTAATGGCTCCTGAATAGATTCCAGATTAATTATCCTGCCGTTTCTTTGAGACGCTTCCCCATGCCCGTCGTCCCGGCGAAAACTTTGCCGCTTCTGATCACCGTTTACGACGAGCGGGGATAGCAGACGAAGAAGCCGAAAAGGCAGATGTTTCGAAATTCCGGACGGTTACGGAGCATCCGTTTGGTCGTGGTACTTTTAGTTTCGTAAAACCGGCTTAATGACGCCGCCGTCCATGCTACACACGCTGCGATTATCATCTACGCGAGGTCATTATCACCTATTTATCGATGACCAACTACACCGAGTACAGCATCGATGCCTCGTTAGACCTCTAATGAAGCTGGCTGCGATGCTCGCGTTACACCGAAATTCTCTTCCAAAAGGACGCGAACCTGTTCGTACCTCGTCTAGAACCTATCCGGCGCGTTGGTAACCCAAAGGATGAAACTTGGCGAGTCGCGTTGATTAAACGAAGGAACGAGCCGCGTGCCGAGCCGAGAAGGGAAACGAAGGATCTCGTATCGATGTTAAATTTTTCGCGAGCGGTACGAGTGCGCGCGAGGATCTGAGGAAATTTAGCGACGATGTGGTCGGTAGCATTTTCAGCTCGTTCCCCTCCGGTCTTCTCGGATCCTGCTCGTCTTAGGGTAATACAAAGGGATCTAAGAGGCATTTTTCATCCGACGAGTATTTTTTACTCGGCTGCTGCTAATTCACACCGCTTACGTTCTCTCCCCTTCCCTCCCCGACCCACCCCACGCTTGTTAGATTGCTCCATCCCCCACCGTGCCTCGAGCCTCGCCATCGTTACCCCCTGAAGCCTGGGCAAGAGTGGTCGGGGCCGCACTTTGTTCCCTTCTAGCCTGGATGCAATTTTAATCTCGAATTCCGAGAAAATTACCTTGCCGTCAGAGCCGTTTAAGGGGCTACTAGGTGAGATTGCCCCTGCTACCTGTCAGGCCGCTTGACATATACTATATTATGTAGCGAGATCGGCTTTTCTTGAAACTATTTTCGTTTCGCCTAATTTCGCTTCCGTTATCGTTTATCGTGCCGTCGACTCGCGGCTGCGCGCCGGCACCTTGCCCCGGAACGGAAATCTATAGGAAACTGGTCCTTTGCTCGTCCGTCTCGTCGATATTAAAAACATTAGTCTCCGGATGGAACGTCGAACAGCTTTTTTATATAAATTAACTATGGCATTTCTTTATTCGGTGGGTCCGGTGGAATTTTGCGCAGGATGATAGACTGGTTCTTCGACCTTGGATTTATTCTTACGCGTCGACCTTCGTTTCCCAAAAGGAACACGTTCTCTCTCTTTCTCTGGAAGAGACTCTATACAGTCACTTGCGCGAATTCGGATTTTTCCTGAAATTATTCCTCGTGAATTATAAAGAGATAAAGTTCTACGTACCTGCGGTCGCGGAGCGGGAAACGTCTCTCCAGGTCCTCTGCAATTCACGAGGTGGGAAAGATACGTTTTACTATGTTTAATAATAATAGTAACAATAACGACTTTATTGCCACATACATAAATAGATGGACATGGCCGATGTACAGCGTGCAAGCTGGATCACACAACCGGATCCTTTTACAGTGAACTACACTTGCGCGTCTCCCTTTACCGCAAAACACGCTCCAAAATAAAGGTTCCTCTAATCGCGACGTGTCTCTCTAATCGGCGTATCCGGAACCGGGCGAAAACACACACAGATCTTTGCGCGCGCGCTAGAGACTATAGTTTTAATGCGGCAGGGTACACCTCTTCGTACACGCATCTCTCTTTCTCAAACGCATTCCTCTCTCTCTCTCTCTCTCTCTCTCTCTCTCTTCCTCTCTCTTTTTCTCTTTTTTCAATTCTCGTTCAATCGGGCTCAAAGGAACTGCAAATCGTTGCCTATCGACTGGCCACGCGAACGTTTGCGCAAAGAAACCAGCAGGAGAGAATTGGGCGGGGATACGACTCGACCTAACGACAGGGCAAGGACAGACAGGAACGAGATGACGATTAGATTACCAGCCGTTGACTACCGATAATCAGTTTCGTTAATATACAAGATATACATTCACTTAGTAGCTTCGTCGTTTGCCGATCCATCGATCGGCAGGACTCTATTCCCCGGAGTTAGCTCTGTCATTGGACACGCTTGCCTTTGACAGCGTCCGTTGCTTTTCCTACGCGAGGCGCCACGACGCTGCCTCCAACGGATCCGGCGGGATAAAACAGCGAACGCGGTTCTAAACGCGATGGGAACCGGCGTCCACGCGTCGCTCTAGAACGGAAACACCAGCGAAAAGCGAAAGGCCTCGGGCGATTTCGGGACATCGATTATCGTACACCGCCACCTGCATGGATGTCTACAACTTCCCGCGACAATTCCGATCACCAGCTGGTTGTTCCGGTCATCGTTATGTCGCGCCCCAAGGAAGAACCGGTGTCTTCTGTTGCGAGGCTCGTTCATTACATTTTTCAACATCGATTCGCTTCTAGCTCGAGTCTGGTATTAGCAAATCGATTTATCCGCCTGACAGGTTCCCTCGGACCTGGCCAGGAACAGTTTGCCGTTAGCACAGGCACACAACTGATAGATGGTCGTGTCTCTTTGACTCTGGTGAGTGGACGTCCTGGACGAGTGCTGCTGTTGCTGCTGTTGCTCTCTCGACGAGTGACCTTGGCTCGGACTGGCAATCTTCAGCCCTTTCATGAACAGGGTCTTCGCGTCCAGCTTGATGGCGCCGTGTACGCTTTGAAGCTTCAGGTCTGTTAGGCAGGAAGCTGAGATCTCGTTGGCCCAGGACTCGATCACCACTCGTTGAGGCGCGCTGATCTTGAGAGATCTGGTCGCTGACTCGAGTCTGTCGATAGAGAGAGAGTAGGCTACTTTTATTAAAACGGTTTATTCTTCGAGTTTTAAACTGCAAGTATCAATACGATCAAGTTTCCGCGGACGTAGAAAACCCGGTTGAATTTAATTTGTTTCTCGGTTACCGGATGTAAAGAAAGGCATTAATACAGCGAAGAGATTGAATCACTGCTGGAAAATGCGGTCGCAGCCTGGAGGGAACAAATACGATCGAAAACTCGCAATATCGCGCGACAAAATAATATGGCAACTAGTCGACTGCAACGTCAGATTCGCAATAATCGATCCCTCTTTCTAAGAAGTGGTAAAGCAGCGTCTTCGACCGTGCCTTACTTCCAATACCACCGCCTCCCATCATTCCCAGCCCAGCAGCCCCCCGTCATCGTCGTCGACCTATTGCTTGCAGCCCCAGCATCTCGCTCGTTCGGATCCTCGGTATTTCATATCTGGCATAAATCCAATCCTATGAATATAATTTTCCGCGCGAGCAAAGTTTTATTGTAATCGTAAATCCGTCTGTAAATTGCCCGACACTATCAATAACCGCGGTACCAGTGAGCCATCCGCTTCGTTCTTTCGACCCCTCGCGATTCCCCGTCCTATAATACGCCATCTTCCTACTTTCCAGGACCAAGTCTCGCTGACGTTTTAGCCGTGAAGTGGCTCGACGAATCGAGAAATCGATACCCATAGCGAATGTTTTGAACTCCGTTGAAGGAACTGTTTGAATATGATCGCGCAGATTGAGGGGTACTCGTGAACGCGATTGGTAATACGCCGCAGAAAGGATCTCGGAGACGTAGAAATGTTCTTTAACCCCTCGAGCGTTTACGTGGTATATGCGCGTCATGACCAAAGTCGATTCACGGCGAAAATGACGTACACCTGGGTCTCTTTTTACACGCTGGGTACGTACCTACGTACGTACCGCGCAAAGGAAATCCGTACGAAAGAAAACCGCGTAAAAATCTTAAAAATATTCCGTGTGCGACCAAGTACGAAATTCGCGTCCAAGTGAAGCAAAAACGAGCGGAAAAGCAATTTAAAATGCATTCCGCGATAGGATCTTTAAATTTTTGTCGAATTTCTCGGTTTCGGGAAAGGAATAATCACAGGCGTTGTTAGAAAAATTGTTCGAAATAAAACGCGTTTATTTCCGTGATAAATAATACCGAGAAAAACGCGTTGACAAACTGCGATAATAAATCGCGTGCGAAACGCGCGCCTTTCGAGTAAGAATAGACTTTGGAGCAACGAGTCGTGACGTCAGAGAATTGAAGCGTTTGGAAATTTTCCAAATTACAATTCATCCGGCGAGAAATTATTCGCCAGTTTCGATTACCGTGAAATCGGTAAACAGAACGCGAAACGAACGAGAAATATCGAAAAGTTGGAACGACCGTTCTTCCACGTTCATTTATCTCTTATTGGTCGCAGCTGAACGATAGCAACAAGTTTGATCGTATTGCACGTAGAACGATACGGCACTCAATAAGAGCGGCACGACACTTTTGTCAACGGCCCTTCCCATCAATTACGCGATTTCAGTCGGAACCGTCGCCCTTTCGTTTGACCAGCGCCATATATTTAATGCGTTACAGCGAAGTTTAATCCCGCGCGAGTGTCCGTCGAGCTGCGATTCCGTTCGATTATTTACAGCCACAGTCACGGGACTACGGGGAAAGTTGATTGGAATATAGAAGCGCTATTCGTATCCGTGCGTGATATCCAGGATGATTATCGGACAGATGGAGAAACCCGGTCGAAAATGTTACGCCGAGTTTGTCGAAGTAGGTCGAAGCTAGTTTTAGAAGTACCAGAAATAAATATGGGACGCAGCCAGCGACTATTGGCCAAAGTTCGAGTGCGATAGAGGTCGTTTCTTCCGGCATACGAAATATGATTAACTACCAAATCGATAGCATAATTCAATGGAAATTATATTTCCGTGCATTCCTCGAAACTTCCTCTGCTCCTTTTATTCTCAAAAAGATTCCGTAATTAGGCATGCACTCGACAGTTGAGAAATCGAGGTCCACGAGTGTGGAGGAGTTTAAGAGGAATACGTGGCTTAATTCCCAAATATTTGTCTCGTCGTTTAAGAACAAACGTTTCACGGAAATGGCGCGCGCAAACGAGACATCCACTTATTTCGATTTCCCTTTTACCATTACCTGAGGCCACGGCCCGATTCCCCTCTGACCAGAGGCGTTTGAACGCTGCCCTGGAAAACGGCACCCCCGTCGCCGGTTACCCTTAGCATCTCCGCTCCCACCACCACCTGCTCCCTGTCCGCCGAGAAGAGAATTCCTCCTCGAGGGTCGGTTATCCGGAAGCCTCTCGACACGCAGTCCACGCGGTCCTCGCCTGCAAAGTGGACAAAAGACACTTGTCTGCCATTTGCCGTTTTACAAAAGCGGGAAACGAGACCGAGAAGGGAGGCGGGAAGAGGGAGAGAAGGAAAAAGGGGAAGCAATTCTTCAACGGGACACGAGCTCGTTAGAAATCGACCGGAATCGGGAATCACGTTTCGCTGAATGTCCGAAAGGGATAATGGAGTTTAAGTTTACCGCGTTGCTGTCGGTAATATGGAACGAACCTTCGTTTACGTATTTATCGTACGTGCCTCGAATTAACGGCCAGTTTAAATCTCTGCCACGAAGGACGAAGAATTAATTCGAATCGCACCGTTTCGTCGGTCGCGGACCGGCTCGCGCATTTATTTACATAGTTAAAGAGGATGGAAGAGGATCGACGATGCCGAGGAGACGCAAGGATCTCTCGCAGACTCGCAGCATCGATCGCGATGTACGATTCTTCGTTCTTTCGGGGAAATTCAACGATTTTCGAAATTCAACGTCCTCCGACGACCGTGTACGCGTGACTGTCATTCCGATCATCGTCGACATTAATACAGTTGCACCGGAGCCTCTCCGACACGGCGATTGTCGCGCGATTTAGTTTCATAGCTGTAAAATCGATGTGACTGCAACGCTCGTGTCCATTAACGGACACATCTCACTCCGTTACCCCGCTATACGTTATCGATATTCGTCCCTTTGTTTGCCGGGAGGACACAAGACAAAAATATCCGGTACCATTAAAAAAACTGGCGAAAACGAAACAAAAAGGAATACCGGTTCACATTTAAAAGGAATTTTTCCCCGAAATCGGATTTCGTAGATTAATTATCGCGCGATCCTACGAGCTCTGCGCAAAGCTGTAATTCTGCTTTTCGGCAGGATTCTCGTATCCCTGAGGAGATAGTTCAGACTTTTGTCACGATTTCGATGCCTCGGAAATATCTTTAGCCTCGCAGTCGAAATTCGTACCTGTACGCGTAAAGTAGACGTGATAGGCGTAAAATCGGAGCGATGAACTTCATCGATGCTCGTCGTTGCTCGGTTCATCGAAGATTAAACGGCCATCGCGGAATAATGCTAAATTAAGAAATTTCTGGGAACGAAGTTGATCGGCCGGGCTTTCGAGTGGCCTGAATACCAGCCGTCGATTACACGTCGATTTCCAACATTCCGCGATTCGAATTAACTCCGACCACGATTTTAAATCGACTCGTTTCCCTCCGCCGATTCCGGGCCGACCAACAACGCTCGTTTACACCGAAACGCAATGAACGAGCTCGCAAATCGAGTAACGCTATCGAAAGTTCATTCGCCGTGGATCGAAGCTCGACCCGACATCGAGTCGGTTTACACCTGAACTCTCGTCGCTCGCAAGAGTCCGAGAAATCGGTTTGTCGGCGAACGATGGGTCCAACACGAGACACGTATTACGGTGGAGCGTGTCCTCACCGACGGTGAATCGGGCGAGTAATCGGCCATCGTGCGACCTGGCCGACGCGGTGAAGTTGCTCCACGACTCGAGCACCAGATTCTTTCCCTGTCTGGATCTAAGGCTGGAGGCCACCAGGGCATCCAGTACGGCGGCCTGACCTCTGAGCTCGATCCCTCCGGGCACCACCTTCAGGGAGCCGATTCCCTTCTGAAAGAAGAGGAAATGACTGTCAGGAAATAAACGAGCCTCTCTGTCGGGGCTCTTTCTGGGTCGGCCGTTCACGATCGTCGAAGGAATATAGAAGCCGTAGGCCTGCCGCGTTAAAATTTCCCTCGCCATTCGATTCTAACTGCGCTTCCGTTTCCTTTCTTCTCCGCCACCCTCGTCCCCTCTCATCCTGGACCTCTGTTCCCCCTTTTCCCTTCCATCTCTGCTACCCCGACCCTTCGTCTAACCCCCCTCTCCGCTTATATCTTTAATTTTTTTCTTTTCGCATTTTTATGGATCATAACGAGAGTGAAAGAGAAAGAGAGAGAGCGAGAGAAAGAGATATTTTGATGCAGTCTCGCGCTATGATTCAGCGGTACGAAAATTAAACACCGGCGACCGACATTACTGCCGTTTCAGACGGTTGAATAATAAATGCGGTGATGAGCTACGAGGCCTCGCTCCCATCCAGGCCATCGGTCCAACCCCTGCGTCTAACCATTGTGAAGCCAGGGGCTCGTTTGAAATATCTCCCGCATAATATTGGAACAGTGGCGCAGGCAGAATTTTATTTCGACCGGCGAGGAGGGCGTATCGCTCTCCGACTTGTACCGTATCGTCGGGCGTATCGAGCGGAACATCGAGCGGAACGTCGAGCGATGCCAAGAGCTTAAGAGGCGAAACCGCCGCATGTGACGAGCCGAGGAACGCGCTATAAAGAGGACACGTAGCGTATATTCCGCGTCGTATTCGTCTCATAAACTTGGGATATTCTTCCGCCTCTGTCGCGACACGCCCAGCAGCCCCCCTCGGCCCCTGAGCCGACGTCGCGACGCGATTTTCGGTCGACGAAATTCAATTTCGCGTTACATTAATTGCCAGCCAGACGTCGAACGTGCGTCTGGTCCTTTGTCTCTCGTTTTTCCAAAGCGTTCAGGGACCCGTCCATCGTGATCGACGATCCGTTTTTACGTCGATCGAGAGCGGAACGTTCGACGAACTCGCGGTAATTGCGTTTCAAGCGTCGAGGCTCCGGCTTATCGTCTCCGAGGAGAGAAAAGAGAGGAGAGATTGCTCGAACTTGAAACGCCAGCCACGAAAAATGCACCCCCCCCCCCTTTCCACTTGCTTCGTTCCCTCTACCTCTACGTACGTGTATATACGTGTACACGTCGTCTCTCTACATTGGTTTCCGATGATTAGCCACTCGATTGGAAGCAATCGCCACGCGCTAGGCTGTTTCCACAGTTTCCACTTATTATAGCGACCGATCACTACGAAATGCGGCTGCTAGTTGGGTAAACGCCAGTAAACTCCAGCAAGCTGCTACGAGTCTGACCGAACAATCGCGGCTTTGGGATTTTCTGGCTTGAAAACGCGTTTCAGGGGACAGGGGGCCGATCGAGTTATCCCGGCAGTCGATTAGACCCGCTCGATATTCGGCGAATGGGTTAATAAAAAGGTGACGGTTTAAATTGTGATCGGCGGAGGAACGGGCGAGAGGGTGTAAATAATATGGAAACGTGAGCGACAGCGATACAGCGTGGCGGAGCGAAAACGAATTTAGAAATGGTAATTTTTTGAAACGAGCGCACGAGCGACAACGCGGGTGGGTGGGGGAGGGGGTGAGAAAAAGTTATACTCGAATTCGTTTCGCTGCTGGACGATATTAAAATCCGGCGTGACTTTCTAAAAATACCGCGCGGGCAGTAACGTTGGTTTTAAGGTTAATTCCGAGCGGTCGTTACTTTCTACGAGCATGTTCCACCTCTCAGGTAATTCTTGGACCCCTTCCTCAAAAAACTTCACCCCCCGAACAGCGGAGAAGCTCGGCGTTAATTTTCGCAGCTAATTTCTAGCGGTCGGTGCCGTTAACTTCCCTCCTTTTTTTCTTCCCACCCCGACCCGTAAAAAGAATTTCCCTACCACGAAAGCGGAAACAACCTTCGCCGTCCAATAATTAATTCTTCGCCTGCTGGGTTTAAAAAAAAAAAAGAAAAGAAAGATCCTCACGAGTAGACACTTTGGTCGCTTGCCTTCTAAATTCGCGCGCCGCCTCGTATAAATTAAACGACCAGCGGGAAGAGGAGCCGATGCCGCTGCTCTCGAGAGTCAACGATACGACCGGTATCCCCGAGGCATTAACGATTTCAATCTCGCCTCCTTTTAGCGCGGGACGAAACTCGAATTAACCCTTAACAGCGTGACAAATTAAATGGATCGTGGCCGTGGTAAGAAAAAGAGGCAGCGTTCCGGGGCGGTACGAGCTCCTTCTTGGTGGCGGTGCGAGCTGGATCCTCGTTTAAATTCCCGCAGCCGGAAGTGGCGGTGGCCGCGGCGTTCTACCGGATGCGCATAGCTGCGGCCGCGGCCCGGCGCCCGCTCTCCATCGCGGCGCCACTCGATTAGCCAAATCGTTCGGAAAACGATACGATCTCTTTGCTCTGTACTTAACCGTAACCGTAAACCCCAATGGCGTCGAGAGGGCCATAGCGGTGGCTGCCTTTTAGAATCGTCGTACGCTCCGGAGGAAGCGAACCCACCGAATCGCTGGATAGCTGCGAAGCTAAAGGACAAGCGTCGTTGAACTTTTCACTGCCTAGGGCCCCCACTACCTGCCATAGCGAGCAAGACGACACGAATTTTTGATCGACCGTTTCGCCCAACTTCTCCTTTTCGCTCGGATTAAACGACGTCGCCGAAGAAAAATGATGGCCCCGATGAAAAATGGGAAAAATTGTCGGCGTTCGCCGATGATTCGTGGCTATGAATATCGCGACGTTCTTAGTTGGACGATACGTCGAGATAACGGCGAGGGTTCGATTTCGGAGGAAAGTGGCTGCTCGCAGCGGTGAAACGGATATCCGGGTCGCGCCCCGAAGCGAGGCTCTCGACATCTACCGCTATCTTTCGAGGCGTGCACTTGGAATCTCGTTTCCGCTCGCGCTTCCCAGGCCAGAGTCGTTTAAATTCGATTTTTCCGGATACTTTATCCGGAAGGTGGGTTTTCAGCGTTTCGAACTTGAACTCGTGGCGCGGCCAGTCTTCTATCGAGTTACGGTCATCGGCGAACCATAGTCCTCGAGTTTGCGAATAATCTGCCAACTTTGCGCTAGCTAACGAGACTGGCTTAAAAACGCGACGTAGAACGCGAAGCCGCGATAACGAGACGATTTCGTAGAATTACAAACTTCGCCTATTCACGCAAAACATTAAATAGAATTCGCCATGCGATAACGACTGTGAGACCCGGTGTCTCTTGTTTAGGGGTTTAAACGCGCTCTATATGCTCCCCTTCTCTCTCTCTCTCTCTCTCTCTCTCTCTCTCTCTCTCTCTCTCTCTCTCTCTCTCTCTCTCTCTCTCTCGCTCTGTCTCATCAACGAATGACCAAAGGTACTTTGACCCGGTGATGAGCGCTCGTTCCGTGTCTATGACGCGTTTTCACGCGTTTCCGGCTTTTGTCCTTCGCTTTGAAAGCGACAAGTGGCGCGAAATTGGACGCGTTCATCGCTCAGACTTTCGCTCGAAGTGCATACTCGCGATATCGAAGTGCAATAGTGGACGCTTACCTCGCGAAACGCAAAACTGCCGAGTCTTTCGACGTGGCTCCCTCTACAATGCAATTACATCGCCTGGTACGAAACACGACGAGCGAAAAGTCGACTTCCGTCCAATTAATCGGCCCAGATAAAGGCAATATCTCGGCCCGATGTGGCCGGAATCGTGGCCCGAAACCCATCCAATAATCACAGTTATGAAAATTAATTTACCGACACGCGATCAGCCCGTTTCGCAACTTTCGTCCATTTCACCCGCGCCGCGGGGTAGGGGGATGAAATTAGCTCGATTCGATTTCGGCATGGAATCAAATCAAATCGACTCGATCGCGAATGCCCTTCCGCTGTTTCCTCCGCTATCAACCGCGTTTCCAGTTATTATACAATTCCCCTTTTGTAATTCCGCGTTCGTGTATCATGCTCCCGGTTAACAGCGGCCGATACGTCGAAGCGAGCGCCGCGATTTTTTCGCCAAGTGTCGATAAACACAAGCAGCGAGATAACACTGGACAATATCAACCGGATGTTCTCCCCGTTTCGAGTTTGTCAAGCCTGTTTGACGATTCACGAACGCGAGATGGTTCGAGTCCGTGCGACGAGCTGACCCGATATTTCTCCTCTGCTGGCTGGCTGCTTGAGATTCTTAGGAGGTCCCATTGGACCAGGCGAGTGCTCACGAGGAGTGCCCCAAGCGGGACGTAATGAAATCCAAATAACACCCCTTGCACGCGTATATCATCGTAACGACGCCCTCGGACCGCAGCTCTGCGCGGCTGCTCGCCGTCCATAAATTAATACAAAGCGCGTTATTTACAGGCTTTCGAACAACGTTTTCACGGCCTCGCCAATTTACCCGCTGTCCGTTTTATTCTCATCGATCAATTTACCTTGGGATTTTTTAACTAATATTAACGCATCGTCGCTATTCTATTTTTCCTTCTCTCTTTTTCCAACGCGCCTGTACTTTAGGAGCCCTTTATACACACGGTGTCCAACGAGTGACACGATTTTTCCACCGATTTACCAGCGTTGTCGAAGTGGGATGGTTGATAAAAATTTATCACTGGTAAACGCGACGCGGAATCGACGATTTCGCGAATACTTTCATTTTCTCGTCGAGATCGAAATCTCGTTCAATTTTTTCGCCATTCTCCTCTGAGGCTCATCGGCCGAAATAGCGCGGAGTATGATAAGCCAAATTTAACGAGTATCGTAATGTATCATTTTCGGTTAATACAATACGAAAGTTACGATAATGAAGGCAACAGTAACGAAAGCATATTCGTTGGCATTGCATACGGAATACATTTTAATGAAACAGCAATTAAAAACGTAAACTTAGACAATGTATATTACGTGAGTATAATTTCTGGTATATCAGCGAGTCGTGATTTTCATTGGCATACATTTCCCGCGGTACGAATCCCACTTTTACCGTACGTTATACCCAGTTAAACCGTTAATGCGCGGTACATTTACTTAAATGTCTTATCGCGAGTCACAATAGGAAATTCGACAAAACCGATACGAAATCTCGTGTATCCCATATTTGAACCGAATTAATATCCACCTGGAAAAATCCACGCTTCGCATCCCTCCACCCCGTACATTGGAAATTCGATTGAAGATGCGGTGGCCCGATGATGGAGTCTCGCGGACACCCCGATCAGACAGTCAAACGCGACGAGACCAATGCTCGTCCGAATTTCGCGATGCGATGTTTCGTTCGATACATAGCATAACATCGGGATTAGTCGGGAGTCGCATCGGGTGGCGAAACATCGAGGTGCAAAGCGAACGCGTTCGAGCGCACGCGACGCGGACAACACCCTCGAGGGGTGATGGAGAAACGCTTTCCTCTACGTGCTCTCAACAACAACACCAGCATGCATGCACGCGCCCGGTTCGCCCGTGTGGCCGTACGCGCGCGTAAACCGCACCAGTAATTATACATATGCAGCCGGTACGTACACCACGTTAATGCACCTCACGTAATTATCCCGAGCTGGACAGGAATCGCCTAACTTTTGCCGCGAGTAATCCGACTCGTAGTCCTGTCAGCACACTCTGCGCGACGAGCCGCTCACCCCTCGGCGTCGAGGACCGACCGCCGCCGCCACCTTCATCGCCATCGCCATCGCCAACCCCCTGCAGTTACATCGCCGCGGCGACATTGCAATTTCGTGTTATTTTACGTCGCGCACGGCGCAAGGATTAAATCGCGGAGTGTACTGATGGCGGACGGTGTCGCTATCCGGCCAGGATTTACCAACGTCCGGTATGATTTCGTAGTTGAAACGCGGCAATACGGTTCACTACCGGCGTTGATACATCGCCTATCAGGGATTAGTTCGTTTCATTTCGTTTTCCTTTTCATTTTCGCTTCGTTTCCGCCTCGTTTCGGTTTCCCTCGCGTGATGAGTCGGGGATCGGGTAGGAATAGGAGATTTTCGAGCGAACAGGAATGAAAATGGCGTCGCAAGCGCGGACTCAAAGGAGTCAGATGTGAGTGGTAGTCGAGAGCATCGGTTCGTGGGAATCTCGAATGTCGCGGCGTTCGCGAGGTAATCGTTTTCGATGAGAAGCAGGAGGATTCGAGGGTGGACCAGGCTGCGAGCGAAGATATTCCGTTCGATGGCAGGTTTCTTCGACGTATTAACGCAGTTTTCGAGCGATTGTTGAAAAATGAACGGTGTACACGTTGCACGTGCATTGCAAACAAAAGTAACGTTTGATCACAGGGAATCGGTGATATTTGGATACGTATTTATTTAAGCTTTTCGTTTGTTTTCGCGTTTTTCCACGTTTTTCTCGCGTTGCACCGGTATCAACGATTTCGATAACGCGGATCGTTGCTTCCGCCATAACGGTCTAACGATTTTCTCCTTCGCGATGTTATAAATCCAGTTACTCCCAATTATGGTCTCTATGTCCTATTCATTATACAATCACTATGATAACCATTATTTCGCTCGTTAAGCGAGAAGCTTTGCAAACAAGATAATCGATAAGAAGACGGCTTTAAAACGGCAAGAAGAAGAAGACCATCGGTTCGCGTTTCGAATAATAAAGGCAGCCAACTTTCCGACCCCCGCGGCCGCGGTTAATACCCGAATCAATTTTCCGCGATCGAACCGATCGCACAACGGTGCAATTATCATATATTGGCGTCAGCGAGTGAATCGTTAATCTGTTGATAAACCAATGGACGCGTTTACCGGGTGAAACGCGGTGGCCATCCGCACCCGCCGTATCCGCGTTTCAACCCCTATTGTGTCGGGTGTATACGTGGCTGGCGTGGACGTGTGTACGAGTGGAACAATAAAACGCGAAAGGTCGCCCGAAGAGATGGTCGTGCCGTATAATGAGCGGTCCTTGCAGATCATTTTCTTAAGATAACGAGGCGGGTGGTAACCGATACAGAGTTACCCCGTGGCTCGCCATTTTTCGTCCTTATGTAACGATACGTCCACATATATGTCTACCAATACATCGACTTTTCTACGCGTATCCGAGTATGTAGCGCGCGTACATAAAGCCTCGCGTAAATAAAAAATAAGTAAATACGTATATACATGTATATATGTATGTGTGTGTGTATATATTAGGTATACATTTTTTACACTAATGGGAACAATTCTTTATATAATTCACAAAGAAGATGCTAGGAGACGGGACGCCCTAAGGGCATCATTAATGCCGGTACAGTCTCGGCCCTGGCATCCTCCTTTATAATGCTGCCAGCCTTTTCCAGGTGTCTCGTTTTCCCCTTCGCCTCGGCCTCTTCGGTTTCCGTCACCGGCCTTGCCACTTTCTTCTTCCTCGATATAATCATTTATTGTATTCTTCGCTCTCTAATTAATCTCTGCCTCGAAGGTACTACTCTATCCAACGCGACGAAAGACACAGAGAGATACCTTTCGGCGACCGGGTTCCTCGCCCTCCCTCCCCCCCCTCTCTCTCTCCCTCTCCCCCCCACCATATCTTCATCTACTCGCCGCACCCACCGTACGACGTCCTGTTTCCACCCCTCCTCCCTTCCTTTCCTTCGCTTTCCTTTTTTTCCTCCCTTTTCTTTTCGTTTTGTTTTGCGCGTGGGCACGGGGGATTAAAAATGAGGCAACGCGGAAAAAAAAGGATGGGAGAAAATAACGAGAAATATAAAAAAAGCAGAGGGTGCAGGCAGAGGGAGAAGGAAGGCAGATGGAAGGAAAAGGGAGGGGGTGGACGGTAGGCTTTGAACGAGCGGCAAACGAGGCGACGCGGATACGCGGAAAAGCGCGGAAAAGCGCGGAAAAGCTGGTAAATAAACGCCACGCATCGGCCACGTTCCGAAACTTTGTCTCGGAACCGTGTTGCTTATAATTTTTAATAACCCAGCTCCTAGCTCGTCCCGCTGCCTTTGATCGCGTGCCAGTACACCGTCGCCATGGTAATTACTTTATTTTCGACCAGCCGATAAATTCCTCTGCTTGCTGCTTTTCATGATACCGAACGGTATGACAAAACGACCGTGTGGTCAAAAATCAGTTACTTTCGTTCCGGTCGAAACAGTGAAACGAAATTTTAAGTAATTTAACTTTACGTCGTGGTCTGTAGCTCGCGTTCATCCGAATGATGCAAAAAGCCACGTTGTCGGTGTATTTGGACATAATTAAATGGACTTTAATCTCGTTTCGTTATGACACTCTTTAGCGTTGTACTCTGCCTCTGTTTGCCAAAATTCTCAATTTTCTTCCCGGAATTAAGAATGCTTTGAAATATCATCGAGCTTTAGGTTGATCGTGATAGTCCCGTGGTTTTTCGTCAGCCATTTGCAATATGGGAAAAATACGATTACAATTTTCCCCGTAAAGACTATTACATTTCCAATTTACAGAACGAAAATCGATTTCTGCTCGCCGAAGGGCTGTTTTCTCTCGCTGTGTGCTACTGAAACCTTTAATGTACATCGTGACAGTGCCAATAGGTTTACTACAAAACAGAAAATTCCTCTTTCTGTACGTTTAATAACAATGGTATAAATGGTTTTTATATACTGCCAAAGCCTCCGGGACTTTTTTACTCATCAACAACGAAATTCAGGCTTCTTTGTCCCCTTTTAATTTTATGCCAATTTAATTTCCACTTTTGTACGGAACAACTGCTTCGCTACGATCCTATGATGTCTTTCGCCAGAGTACGTTGCACCTTGTAACACTCGCAGAATACTCAGGATTCCGCGCTCTCCTTTTTCTACACGCGTAAAATGATATAGGAAAAATAATAAATTGCAAGCCTCCGAATGGAGATATTCTCAGCCAGTCTTTTCATAATCCTCTTATCGTATCGACCATTCGAAACTGTTGCACAATTTTTCTAAAAACCCAGGTTTATCCTTCGCTCCGAGCCAGGACCTCGAAGATTAACCTAAAGGCATTTCCTCGACTATCTCGCGCGAACCGTAAAGAAGGTGGTTCCACGTGGAAATTTGCGTTGTTTGTTGCCGCGAGAGAGACAGCGGGGTGAAACGCGGACGCGAAGAAGCAGGATATCGTTACCCCTTTAAAGGGGTTGGTCCTGTGGAAACACGGGTTGGTCGCGTTTCACCGTGAAAATTCGTACGAAAAGCTGTCGAGATCGGCGAAAAACCGGCGTGAAAACGTCGGAGGTAGGAAAGGTAATCGTCGTAAAATTGAAGAAAAAATCGTGCAGAGCTCCGCGGTTGAAATCCCTGGGAACGATAAACTCGGTCCGTCCGTTGTTCGACCCGGTACCACCGGCCAACAACTATGGCACCGGTGTACGTTCAAAATTCATGGCGCCGTGCCCGGTATACTGCACTTGCACTTGCTAGCCGGCCCCTGTAATAGATATCCTTTAATACTAACGCACCGTTTATATGTAACGTATACAGGGTGACCGGGCCATTTCTCACGCATTTATTGGTCGGTCGCGGCCAACTTTTCCGATGAATCAATATCGATCGTCCCGTCCGTTGTCCTTCGTCGTTAAGCTTCGTTGTACGACAAGTTTTGCCACAGTCCGGGCCAAGATTCATCGGGGTCCACTGTTCGCCGATGAGCACGCGACTGCGCGATTTTTCGGCTATCGCGAACTCGTTGTACCTTGGGGTCTTCGCCGACGTTAAAATTTTATACACCGATGAAAAAGTTCGCTAACAATTCGCGAGAGTTTCAATATTTCAAACTTGCCACGCGAAGGGTGAGCGAGAATATTGGACGTTTCGCGATTCGTTTGTTGATGAATTTTCGATGACGAAACGATGCCACGACCGTGAGAATGGTCCGCGTTTCGCGAATTCTCGAAACTCTGAAACTAGTCGAAGACCGGTCGCGAGGAACCGGGAGAAAAATCGGGAAGAAAAGGGAAAGGGGTGAATTCCGTGCGTTACGCGAATTTTCGCGAATCGTCTATCGGTCAGCCATCTCGGTGTGTATAATAGCTATTATTTCGTTGATTAAATCAATAGATAGGTGGTCCGTGTAAAAGTAGATTCGACTTTATTGCGCGTACCGGATAAAATTTTGTCCGGCGAGCGCGCGTGTACCGGTCATATTTCTCCGAGCGAACGCGTACAAATTTTCATCATTTATTTAGCCCGCGGAAACTGTTTTCGAATTTTTATCGACACCCTTGCTATTAACCCTCTCGCGCCTGCCGGTTATCGATTCGACGCCTGGCTACGCGGCGTATAATTGGATACTGGATGGAAAAATGTGGGGAAAGGGACCGCGATACGGGCTGCTGATTATGCGATAAAATTATTTCTCTGCTTCGTATCTAACGTTTCGTCCAAAGTCCAATTTCTCACTTGCTCTACCTCTAGTTACCTATTTTAAATTCCCCATCTGCTCGCGTATTCGATACCCGGTACTGTCGACTCACGAACGTACGTGATGTACGTACATGCACATGTGCATCACCACCATCGTTATTAATATCGACGCGAAATGCAAAGGGACAGGAAGAACGCAAATCTGATTTAAAAAACAGAGGGAGCGACGATTAAGCGAGTGAATATTGCGTAACGAAAGGGGTGGAAGGGGCGCACGAGGAAGGGTGACGTCAGGGTGTAGCTGCACAGGATTCACCTTGACACGCGGAACGAATGTAACGTGACCGTAGTATCCCCGATGCAATATAAGAGGGAGCCGTATACAGGTGAATTCTCTATGGATATACGAGGGTTATAGAGGTCGATTTCGTGAGCGATATTACGTAGGTGGGGCATCTGCTCGCTACGGTCCTGTATACGTAAAGCCGTTAGTGGCAATATAGTATCTGTATACGGTGCCGGCCGACATAACGTTTCGGGGTTATATTATATATTGTTCGTAATCGAAGATCTCGTAAGACCTTTCGATCCGGCGGAGATATTGGAAACGTTGCTAGTTATGAATTTTCCTTCTTACCGAACCAACTTTATGACGGAGTTCGCGCAGTAAATTCTGTTTCTCGAGCGACGCGAACATCCGCGATGTAAGCGAACGAAATTTTACGACTGAAACGAGAGTAGGGTGGCAGGTCGACCGGGGATGGTTCGGCAGGAAGGGAGGGTTGAATACAAAAGCGGGGGGTGGTCTCGATAAAGTTTAACCGGCGAATTATTAGATTACCGAAAGCCAAGGGGAGAATATGGGGATCGAAGGAGGAATTTTTGTTCCCACTTCCTGGGACGATGCCTTCGCTGGAATCCAGTTGTCGGCCCTGGAAATTGAACTGTAATCGAACCAACGATTATCCGCTGCTCGATGTATTCCCAGCGTTCATGGTCCGCCAGCTATCCCTGCTTTCGATAACCTCCAACACCTGCTAGATTCTGTTATCCTGACAGCGCACAAATCTATGCCTTTCTCAAGTTTCCCAATGTTATGACCGATTCTTTTTTCAAAACGAAACACGAGACGTCGCAGATTCTTACGGAGAAATTTGCATCGGTAAAATCGAGAGGAACACAGGTACGCGACTCGAAGAAGAGCGATGTGTCATATCGGGTTACGTTCAGTCAACTGTTGCTGACGACAAGAAACACCGGGACCGGAAGCGAAGGTTAATTTAAATCGAAACTCCCTAACGACGTCAACAGGGATTCGGGTTACCTGCTACATCCTATTCGAAGCACCCTTCTCCTATTTCTTTAATTGCTCAGTTGACCAATTAAAAGTGCCCTGATTGGTAAGCGATGAAGCGAAACGCGAGTTGCTGTCAGCTTGAACAAGCGAGTCACCCTAATAAACACACCGGTGTCAACTCGTCGTTACGACCCTCGCGGAAACTACCTGTCAGCCAAACTTAGAGTTCTCTTGAACTCGCCTTTGACACGAGACTCACGCCAAAGATTCCCGAAGTCGCTTGTGAATTATCCTAGTTCTTAATAGAAAAGAACGACTTAATTTGGCGAAGACGCTAGCCGTGAAGAGGATAGGGCCGAGGCCAGACGGTTTCGCGATGTGCCACGGTAAAAAGGTTTCGGCGAACCAAGAGTTCCGCACTCGCTCATCAAATATGAATAGGCGGAAAAGAATGGTGGATAAGGCTGGCGGCTGAAGGGGGTTAGGAAAGGGCAGGGTATAAAATATTTCCTGGCTCGCGAGTGCATCGCGTTTTCGCTCGGATACGACGGCTAGCACACAAGGCTAAAGAATTTCTACCGTGGATATCAACTGCGCACGTCTCGAGAAATTTCAGATCCAGCAGACTGCACGATCCACGGTTCCCACTGTCGCTGATAACGACGCGATTTTTATAAACGGACTCGCTTTCGTGAACACGGCCCGTTCCATTTCACGCTTCAAGGATGACAACGTTTGCATTTTACCGTTCCGCGTTGTTCTTCCCGGAGTGGAGCGTTTTGTCGCGATTTTGAATTAGGAATGCGTAGTCGATTCGTGCCCGGGAACAACGGGTCGATGACACGTAAGGGGATTAAGAGTCGCAGAGAACCGTCGAGGAATCGGGGATATACATCCGCCTAGTCGTGAACGATACCACGGTCAGGGGTGGAAATATTTTTATTACCCGCGTCGATAAACGTGTTCCACCGAATGCGTTCATTTATGAAATATCGACCAAGTCTTGGGAATCAATTCGAGGGGTTACCACTCTTCGAGGTACCCGAGGCAAATGCGGTGTACGGCTGCTGAAGAATCCCGGTTTATGGCGCTATCCATCGATAAAGTAATTTTATTCCCCGCCAACGCGTTCCTCATCTTCGATCCTCCGTTGAAATATCGAATTTACGAGATGGCGATCGACGGCACGTCGATTTAATCAATCGGGACCGTCTTTAAATGCGAAACCTGCCTGTAGCCGCGTCTCATTCGCCGAACAATCCGAAACTTTCTACTCGCGTTGATCTCTTTCATAGTCGAAGAACACCGAGCTTATTAAGAAAGAAGATCCGCCGTCTGCCGGCGTGAACGAACGATTTTTCTCCCAGCAATAACGCTGATCCCGAATGTCCGCTTTATTTACGACTGGCGAACAGGGAAGCGACACACATTACTCACGCCGCGTCAAGGAGAAGCGTTCGGGGAACGGCATGACCGAGAGGAAAGAACGCGCAGCGAGAAACAAGGGGTCGGGCAGGAACGGAGGAGATGCTGGTGGTGGTGGTGGTGGTGGTGGTGGTGGTGGTAGCTGGAGAAACAGGGATCACGGGAGGGTGGTACCAGAGAGGAAAGGTAGAATAGGAGGAAACGTAGGAAATCGGTGCAACCGGAGATAGCGGGCTCTCAGGATAGCCTGGCGCGAGAACGAACGAAGGAACGAACGAACGTAGGAAGGTGGGAAAGAAGTAGCGGAGGCTTACATTTCCCACGGGGTATCCCTGCTTGCTCGCAGACTCCTTACTTACGGATTGATACTCAATTTCCAGCGAGTTTAGCCCCTATCGAGGGATCGTTGCGCCTGATCGCGGCGGCTCCTTTCGATTTCAAATAAATTCGATAATGGCGGATATATAGGCGGCGCGGAGGGGGTTGCTTGCTGTAGCACACTCCAACAGGGATATAGAAAGGGATTTCTCCATCGTCTTTACCTTAATCGACAGGGTTAAGGCGGGAAGACCTCGTCTGGCTTGTCGATGGATCTTCGACCCACGATGGACGGTTCGCGAGCCACCAGGGGTATCTCGGCCTTCTCGCTCCACGTTCCCACTTGAACTTTTCGATGGAGAATCGGTGAGAAATCGTGGAAAATAGTGGAAAATCGTGGAAGATCGTAAAACCGAAAATCGGAGAGTTCGCGTAAGCGCAACGCGATGACCGACGCTAATTACTCGCCACTGTCGAAACTGTATCGCGACGGTCCGCGACGCTCGCGCGAGGCGGGTGTAATAAATGCACGCTGGTGACCGGTCGAAAGGTAACACCGTCCTCTGCGATATTACTCACCGCCATTAAATATCGCGTTTCACGCGGCCGGATTTCGGCAATAACGATAATGAAACCAACGGGAACAACCGTGGCCGGCAACGAAGCTTTTTCTAACGATCGCGAGCTCGTTTCGACGAGCTTGTTATCAGGCCCGCGGCTCATAACGAGCGTCCCCCAATTCGCCTGGTTTCCGTGGCCGCTCCAAGGGGCTCGGTTAATTATAAACCGTGAATTAACCGACCCACGTAAAGAAGTGCCAAGTGCAAACGACGATCTCGCGATACCGGCACGATGCAACGATTCCGGCAATTACCGCGAATTATATTAACCAGCTTGCCACCCTTCCTCTTCGTTTCGTGCCACCGTTCACCACGGCCCGTACAGGTGAATCTTGCCTGTGTAGGTGGCCTGCACGAGTTGCACGAGAGGCCTGTTGTTCTAGCGGCGGAACTCGCGTGAAACTAATTTCCAACGACGAGACAGGAATTGATTTTATTAGGAGCGCGAGACAGCGTGGCCAAGTTTTCCGCTGCAGCAAGTTCGTTTTAAGAGATGTCGCATTGGTAATCGCGTACAGGTGATTCTCTGATGGAGGAAAGCGACGAGGATGGCGCTCGTTTCTTTCGGTAGGGTCAAGTAGTACGGGACGACGAGTAGTCAGTCACTCGGGAGGAGTGTCTAGATCTGTCGGCGTTACGAGAGGCGGTTGATTTATTCTCCCGATCGAGTGTTAGGTGTTTTTAATGCGCGTTCAGTCTCGAGGGCTGAACCTGACGAATTTACGACACACGAGCACTTTCTGGCCCCGAGGACGGGCTAGGAAATTTATGACCCTTGCCCGAAAACATCCAGGTCTAGGGCAAGCGTGCACATTTCTTTCGGGAGGATGCCTCTGAGAACGGGAAACGTCATAGATTGGCAGTTTCTCGTTAACAAATTCTGCCCGCGATTCGGGAAATCCATCGCATCGTCGTGAGCGAGTTCAGGGAACTTTATAACCCTGCGAAATTTGAAATTTGCAAGGTGGATTTTACGGGACACGACGGTGCGTTGGAGAAAAATGCTAGACGAAAAGGAAGACGGGAAAGAAGCAAGGCAAAGCACAACGTTTCGCTGCGGAGCTTAAACTATCTCGAGCTTGATAAACGTCCGACATGACAGATGATTCGATTCGTCTTCTTATCAGCCATAACGGGCTCGAGTCAACAATATATCACTCCATTCAAAAACTATCCGACGATATTAAAATCTCGAGCCTCTCCATCACGCTGACCCCTCCCACTGGCGTCTGAACAAACCGTTCCAGCTCCACTTGACAGACTAATCGGAATCACTGGAGACGTTCGCCCTGGAACGGGCCACTGCCATAGGTGCAACAAGCGGCGCGAGACAGAGCGTATTTGCATCGATTAGAGGAGGAGGAGCGGAGAACGCGAGACGATTTTGTCGGAGTGGGAAGAATCGGGCTTCATTACCGGGTAAAAGCAGCTCGACCGCGGATTTTCGTCGATGACAGTTGCCAGCCGGCGTGCATATCCAGAGTCGCGTCCCATTCCAGTAGCCGCCATGAAGCAGCTCCGTTTCCGCGTTTTCGCACGTCGAATATCAAAGTCGACGATACCGGGAACATCACGCGTCGAAATAGCGAGAATGGACACGCGACGTCGAGTAGATTCGCGCTTGAAAGCTTGGCGAGCAAACGAATTCGCCTGTGGGAAGAGCTTCGTGATGGAATATTTCGTGCCATTTTGGGAATAATTGCGACGAGTAGAGATTCTTCTTCGTCCACGGCTAGGCCGAAATTCGATACTTTGCCAAATATAGCTAGCCGTGACTGAAATTTGACGTTCTGTCGAAACAAAATGAAATCGAATTTCAATTATTCACTGAATTTAAGTGACGATGTAGAGGTCAAGAAACGGGCGAAGATTCGCGTTCATCGCTGCGATTTAGTTTATAAATAATAAACGAGAACTGCATTGTTTCAAAATTGTTTCACTTAATTACTCGCCATTCGGACTACGTGTTCCCGTGAAATATAAATTCCAAGCTGATGAGAGTATTTAAGGATTAATCTATTACTCTTGCTTCTCGTGCATTAGCAAACGCGATTAATAATGTAACGAGGTCGAATATCACTTGACCTACTCATGACCGAAATGCGATACAATCATAACGCAGGGATTAGAGGGTCTTAAGTGGCGTATCGGTAAACGCGATAAATATGAATGTCGGGGAACTTACCGAACTAAATCCCATGACTTTGAGCAGCCACACGGTGAGCGCGAGATTCAGGATCGCGATCACCATCAAAGTGAGCACCACAGAGTACAAACACCTTTTCCTCCAACCGTAAACCCCTAACCTGAATCCACCTTTACAGGACGCGGTGCCGGAAGTGCGGTCCTCGAGGATCGGAGGGGTCGTCCTCGACGATGGTCCCGCCGACTGTCGCACGTTTCGACCGCCAGTCGACGTGCACGGCTCATCCGACCAGCCTGCCTGCCCTCGAGACATCCTGAAAACACAAACGAGTTAGCTGAAACATCGTCCCTTTTCGCCGGACGAGTTTTGATATGGTAAACACGAGAGACGTCGCTCCCCAGGAAACACCCGTGCCTCACCTACCGGATTTTCGGTGAGTAAACGAAACGTGAATTATACTTCTCTTCTTTTCGATAATTAATTCCGACGTTCACGTTGCATCGTGGACCGAAAATGCATAGTAAGTTTACAACGACAACGTTACGCTATGGTAATTTTATTCCAAGCCCGAGTGCGTCGAAATTTCGTACGTCCCTTAAAACGGTATCAACAGATGGTCAGGGATACTTAAACAATGACGCATAGTCGGGGGGTAAAAAGGTAGGAAAAAAGCCGAAACTCTAAAGCATAATAGCCGGCGATTAATAAGCCCGTAATTACCGGGTCATTCTTTCCCGATGATTTATCAACGATTTATGCCCCGCTCTCGCACACCGGCTGCGGGAAATTGGCCATGGGCGGGCATAGAAACAGAAGCGGGGAGAAGACTGATCTCCGGTTCTTACTTCTTGAAACACGAGCCTTCCTTTATACGTGCCTGGCGTCCAAACATCCTCCCGCTCCGCGGAGTCCATTTTGCAGCGGCGCAGCCCGGGGAACACGCGTTTCCTTTTTCTCTACCCTTCAGCGCCGATTCCACCCTCGGCACGGACAGCTACGGATTTTGCGCCGCGGCAAAAAGTTCGATCGTGCGAAGCGTCGCGGGTAAAGAAACCGCTGAATCCGAAATTAGCGTGGCAAATAGGGGAGAGCCGGCTTTGCCGGTGTACAAAATGGCGTGGCGGCGGACCGGAGGATTATCAAATGGCAGATAATTAACGGCGGTCGAGGCGGTCGCTGGCTCGCGTGCGCGCGCGCGCGTGGCCGCGTGAAAAATGAACGAGCGTCGGAGGAGCCTCGTGGACGATTAAAAGGGGACACGGAAAGGGGTGAAAAAGGAGAAGCGGCCGCGGTGGGACGGTGCACGAGGGATGGGAAATGTTAAGGGGAAAAGGAACGTGGGAACTTATGTAAATCTGACTGTGAAATAGCGGACGTAACTCCGCGCCCTAATCTCTCGGTTGCTGGTCGGCTGACTCGAACGAATCGTCTTTTACTCGCGCTTTCTTGCGCTTCGCCACCGTTGGCATCGCGTCTCCTGCGCGCTTTTTCGGTACGCGCGGCCTCGGGATGTTCGTTTTTGCTTCACCGCGTCCCGCGTGTACCGTGGACGAGGAACGCCGAGAGGGAAGGAAAACACCGCGGGACAAACGAGCCCAACCGGCGAAATAAAACGAAGACGGACGGATAGAGACGCTGGCACAGAGGGAAAATGGCGCGAGGGAGGGACGGAAGAAGAGAGAAAGCAAGAGTGGAGCATGAGCTAAAATATTCAATGCTACCCCTTCGCCTTCTTGCGGATAATTATACCTCTCGTAGATATAAAGAGCTCGGTCGCTCGAAATTAAAAGCTCCGAAGATAAGCCCCCGCGGGGGAAGAGAGCCGCGCTAGCTTGCTTTTCACCACTAGAAAGTGCACGATTTTCAGCAAGGGAACAGTCAGAAACAGGGCTGGCGAGGGAGAGGGTGAAAGAGAGAGAGAGAGAGAGAGAGAGAGAGAGAGAGGGAGGGCGAGACGAAGGAAGACGAAGCGAGAGAAAGGGGTGGTGGGTTAGTTGACGATTATAGGTACGCCGCCACAGCTGCACGCCTCATCGAAGATTGTATTTAACGAAGGTCTTTAATCTGGCGCGGTTTTTCGGATTCCGGGCGCGATTTTCGATATTAATTTCTGCCGCCGGCACCCCGTTCCCAGCCGCCGTAAACAAAACGCGGCCACACGGAAGTAAGCGACTGGAAGGCTTGACATTCTAATTACCGGGGATCCGTGTGCTCTCGCGGAATATTCGGGAACTCGTGAACGGCCATTAGGAACGAACGAGCGTCTCTCGAATTTATTATCCCGCGATCCCGATCTTTCCCCCGTTAAATATATCGCGCAAGAATTATCGGATATTTTAAACGTTGCTCGTAAAGTTTTTAAAAGCCTTCGCTCGTTAACCAAAGTTAAAATCATTCCGACGATTTCGAGCCCCCTTTCCTACCGTTATCAACACGCGTATTGAATTAATCTAATCCTCGTTACCCGTGTTCCACCTACGGTTCAGAGTGCTCCGCCTCGTCCAGCTATATAAACCGGTGTGCACGCGTTTCCCTTTTAAAACCACGGAAACATAATCGCGGAAGCACGTTCCGAGCGAGCAGACCGATCGTTTCTTGCCCCCGTAAAACCGGCAGGAATATTTAAAGTCGCATCGAACGTCGCTGCGGGGGTAGTTTCGCGCGCATTCGAAAGTCGTTACGCGGGCGCAGGGTGAACCAGGACGCAGTTGCAGGGATTCAGGTTCAAGGGGCAATTACAAAGCGGAAATATACGTCGGATCATAAATAGCGTCGGACGTATGTTAAACGGGCGGCTGGAACTTTTGACGTAACGCGAAGTTAGCGGCGGCCACCGCCATAATTTCACGGTTTCAAGCCCAAAGAGCATTACAAGTTGCGAAATTATCACTGTACTAACGTACGAGCGTGTTACACGTTTTTTCCTCACCGTCTCGTCCGCTCGTGCACCCTTCCTTCTCGCTTGCCACGGACCCTCCGGCCCCGCGTCCTCGTACCAACTTCCGTGATAAATAGCGTTTTGTTTAAAACGTATTAAACGAGTGGCCGACTGCCTACGCGCTATAGCGACCCCTCGGCTGCAATTCTGGACACGCATCTCTAATGCGGGACACGAAGATGAGAATCTTGAAGGAAAAAGGGGGGCACGTTTCGCGAAACGAACGTCGAATCGCGATACCCCCGCGCGAATTGCGGTATCGATGAAGGAAGATACGCATTCGAAGCATATTTTAACGGGCACCGATGGTTAATCGTGGATCGTGATTTGAACGGAAAATAGAAATGTTTTCGCATTTGTCACCGAGCTTGATCGATAGCGATGACTGCATTAACCCGAGTACCCGTTTCGCGAGTCTTTTCACTATCGGTGTAATTTTTCAATCGTCGTCTGAACGCTGATTTACGAGGCAAACGTCGGTAAACGATTGCCCGTCGCAATTTGAAACGGTAATAGATTATCGGGATAAGAATAATAATAAATATTTAAAACAGTGGATCGGGTCGGGCGAAATGGATCATCGCGCTTCATTCTCGAAGAGTCGAACGACTCGTCGTCGGTCGTCGTGGATATTAGACTAGTTACTCGCGAGCCATTCCGTGCGGAAACGACCACTGGAGGGAGCATCGTATCGTGAGTTATTATTTAACATTCCGTCGGATGCGAATAACAAATGTTCGAAACAGAATAAAGTATGCATCTCGCTAAATTCCAGCGACGGGAGTCTGTACAGTTTGAATTTACGATATCCGTGCCGTAAGTTTAAGAATGCAATGCATATCAATTGTACGAAATGCCGGGCTTCTCCACACATTCATCGCGAACGCCGCGAAACGATTTTTCCCAAGAATATCATCGGGCCATCGCCTCGCTATCCGAAGCCTTTACAGAACAGGCTGGTAAGTTTCGCGATTAACATGTACCGGCGTATATAACGCGGGCAGGAAGTTGGCCGAAACGCGGCCGGAGGAGAATAATTGCTGCTCGTGGAAAATTCGAAAGGCTACTTGACTCCATCCGAAAGGTCAATCTTCCCGGAAACTCGTTGAAACTGGGATAGCACAATGGAGGCAGCTTGGCCGATTACGATCGACAGAATTCCTTTGGACGGCTGGCGTGGCCCGAATAGGAGCAACGATCACGCTCCGAGGGAATCTCGGGCATCCGCAGACCCTCTGGAAACTATTAGTTGGAACGTTCGTTGTCGCGAAACATGCGAAAAGGAGCTTCGAATATCTCGGCGAATAATTCGCCCACGCGAAACGTCTTTTCGCGGTTCTGTCGGCCCGTCTCATGGAAAGAAGGTAATCCATCGTTCTTATTTATCGTCTTTGAATGCGAAACGAGAAATAGTACACTCGCTGCGCTCGAGAATGGGGCGAGTTTCCGGAAGAGGAATTACAGATACATTTTTCCGACGAGAGATCCTTAAAAGGATCGTGGAATTAGGATGATCTTTGCGTATACACGGGAAAGATTCCTCTGAACCAGATTCGGGGAAACAAATTGGTTCGGTTCGCTTCGTCATTTTTCTTCTACGCGTTGGGTAGCTAATATTCTTATCACCGTGGCGCAGGGATTAACTCAGAGCCGCTGCGATTTGCTTAGAAATCCCGCAGCTTGGTTTTTAATTTACCCCGCGACGTTGAAAACGAGGAATCGTTCGCGAAATCCCACGAGCTGACGATCAATCGACGAAGCAAGAATCGGAATCTTCGATGTTATTTTCGCTGAAACCTCGACGTATAAGCGCCACTGTGGTCGTCGCGTTACGGCGAAAAGGGCAGGAACAGGGGGTGGGTTCGGGAGCATACGGGTTAATTATTCTTCCTGGCGGCGCTATTGCCGGAAAGCCGACGGCTTATCGGGTGGTTAGTCGAAAACCGCAGCTCTGCGGCGCTTCAGCGTGGTCTGAGCGGCGCAAAGGGGTGGATTCAAGGCGCGTTCGAAACACAAGGGGGTGACGTCGGCGAAGGTCGTCCTGGCTCGACGTCGCAGCCCTGCTGGGCGTGCTATTGCCTCCAGTCAAACATAGTTTAACGCGAATTGCCGCTAATAAAGACTCATCCGTCATGGCATCCGCGAACAGGCCCCCCGCGCCACCCCTTCGAGTGTGCTCCCTTTCTTTGCGCCCCCGCCTTTTCCGTTCCCTTCCCGCGTCCTCTTGCACCTTCTTTCTCCCGGCTATTCTTACCCAGGCAGGACAGCGCGGAAATTGCTCGGCAATTTCCATGAAAAATGCCAGAGGTTTACAGTACGACCGCAACGAACCGCCGCGCAGCCTGTCCTCGTCTAGTTTGCCGCGGAAATTACGCTACCTTCCTTTCTTCCTACTCTTTTTCACCGTCTATCTGCCGGCAGTTCCCTCGCCCTTCCAATTTCACCGCATCGGCCAGTTTATTGAAATAAAATTGCCCGCCAGCTGATATTCGACTATGTCCCGCGGCTGCTTCCCCGGTAACTGGATTACGCTTGTCAGGCAATTACGAAAATCTTGTCTACCCCGCGTGTCTCGTAATTCGACGCGTAACCGCGGGTTGGTGGTCTTTCTATACCCTCTGTTCGTGGATAGAGCGGGGGACAAAAATGGCGGAACGAGGAGATAATAGAGTCGAGTGTGTTATAGCGGAAAGAAAGATCAGAGGAAACGAGGTTGCCGTGGTCGTGGAAGTGGAACGGGTATTTAGGGGCGAATATTCGTGGAAGCGAGGTTAAGTCGATCGCGTAATTCGCCGATGGTCTTGAAATGTCGAGAGCCGGATATTCCTCGAGGGACTCGTCCCTCAAGAATGGCCAGTTATTGCCTCGCGGCACGACCGTGAACTCGATCACGGGAATCACGGTAACCCTTTACTCCGCGGTTATTCCCAAATCTGTACCGTTTGGAATACCTTCGAAAAAGGAAAAAACAGAGGGGAAAAAAGGAAAAAAGAGGAAAAAGGGGGGGGAAAAAGGAAAGGAAAGCAGGAAAATTCGGCGTGCCGCTAAAATTCCAGCGAAACGTTCCGAGGGTGGCCATAGATAGTTGGTGGAAGGCCGGAAAATCCCATTCGGGTTTCGTCGGTGGTCGACGATCGGCGTGACGTATTGGTCGGTGGCGCGACTGGAATCCGCGTGAAATACGCGGCCACGGTCCCTATTCACCTCCATCGTCGTCGTCCGCGAACGATTTCGTAAAACGCGAATCGGTCGTTGATTTACGCGCACGGACCGAGCGTATATCCATTAAGGGCGGATCGACAGGGCCGTGAAAATAAACACTTTATCGGTGGAGATCTGGCATCGTACGATTCTGGCGGATCCGCGCGAACACGCGTTAACTGAGCCCGATGCGGGCCCCACGTACAACGCTGGTTATGTTTAACGGGCAGATAAGCATTTACAGGGCAATCATTCGGCTCTATCATCGATTTATCGGTGGAACGGCCGACGAAGTAAATTAAAAGGGCAGGTGCGCCGATTATTAACGCCCGCATACACGCCAACCGAACCGACGCACACATACACGTACACGCACACATACGAGCACGCGCTTACACGTACCGGTCTCCTGCTCTCTGTACGTTTTCGATCACGGCGCGCGCCACTGGCCAACCTCTCGCTCGCGTTCCCGTCATTAATATCAATCATCGTCATCGG